>NW_026600276.1:300000-568855 GCF_029448725.1 Salvelinus fontinalis
CTGCTACACTAGTAAAGGTTGAATAGTCTATTGATCAGCCCATCCTGCTACACTAGTAAAGGTTGAATAGTCTATTGATCAGCTAATAGCCCATCCTGCTACACTAGTAAAGGTTGAATAGTCTATTGTTCAGCTAATAGCCCATCCTGCTACACTAGTAAAAGTTGAATAGTCTATTGATCAGCCCATCCTGCTACACTAGTAAAGGTTGAATACTCTATTGATCAGCTAATAGCCCATCCTGCTACACTAGTAAAGGTTGAATAGTCTATTGTTCAGCTAATAGCCCATCCTGCTACACTAGTAAAGGTTGAATAGTCTATTGTTCAGCTAATAGCCCATCCTGCTACACTAGTACAAAGGTTGAATAGTCTATTGTTCAGCTAATAGCCCATCCTGCTACACTAGTAAATGTTGAATAGTCTATTGATCAGCCCATCCTGCTACACTAGTAAAGGTTGAATAGTCTATTGATCAGCTAATAGCCCATCCTGCTACACTAGTAAAGGTTGAACAGTCTATTGATCAGCTAATAGCCCATCCTGCTACACTAGTAAAGGTTGAATAGTCTATTGATCAGCTAATAGCCCATCCTGCTACACTAGTAAAGGTTGAATAGTCTATTGATCAGCACATCCTGCTACACCAGTAAAGGTTGAATAGTCTATTGTTCAGCTAATAGCCCATCCTGCTACACTAGTAAAGGTTGAATAGTCTATTGATCAGCCCATCCTGCTACACTAGTAAAGGTTGAATAGTCTATTGATCAGCCCATCCTGCTACACTAGTAAAGGTTGAATAGTCTATTGATCAGCCCATCCTGCTACACTAGTAAAGGTTGAATAGTCTATTGTTCAGCTAATAGCCCATCCTGCTACACTAGTACAAAGGTTGAATTGTCTATTGATCAGTTAATAGCCCATCCTGCTTCACTAGTAAAGGTTGAATAGTCTATTGTTCAGCTAATAGCCCATCCTGCTACACTAGTAAAGGTTGACTAGTCTATTGATCAGTTAATAGCCCATCCTGCTACACTAGTAAATGTTGAATAGTCTATTGATCAGCCCATCCTGCTACACTAGTAAAGGTTGAATAGTCTATTGATCAGCTAATAGCCCATCCTGCTACACTGGTAAAGGTTGAATAGTCTATTGTTCAGCTAATAGCCCATCCTGCTTCACTAGTAAAGGTTGAATAGTCTATTGATCAGCTAATAGCCCATCCTGCTACACTAGTAAAGGTTGAATAGTCTATTGATCAGCCCATCCTGCTACACTAGTAAAGGTTGAATAGTCTATTGATCAGCTAATAGCCCATCCTGCTATACTAGTAAAGGTTGAATAGTCTATTGATCAGCCCATCCTGCTACACTAGTAAAGGTTGAATAGTCTATTGATCAGCCCATCCTGCTACACTAGTAAAGGTTGAATAGTCTATTGATCAGCTAATAGCCCATCCTGCTACACTAGTAAAGGTTGAATAGTCTATTGATCAGCTAATAGCCCATCATGTTACACTAGTAAAGGTTGAATAGTCTATTGATCAGCCCATCCTGCTACACTAGTAAAGGTTGAAAAGTCTATTGATCAGCTAATAGCCCATCCTGCTACACTAGTAAAGGTTGAATAGTCTATTGTTCAGCTAATAGCCCATCCTGCTACACTAGTAAAGGTTGAATAGTCTATTGATCAGCTAATAGCCCATCCTGCTACACTAGTAAAGGTTGAATAGTCTATTGATCAGCTAATAGCCCATCCTGCTACACTAGTAAAGGTTGAATAGTCTATTGATCAGCTAATAGCCCATCCTGCTACACTAGTAAAGGTTGAATAGTCTATTGATCAGCTAATAGCCCAGTGTAGCAGGATGGGCTATTAGTTGATCAATAGTCTATTCAACCTTTACTAGTGTAGCAGGATGGGCTATTAGCTGATCAATAGACTATTCAACCTTTACTAGTGTAGCAGGATGAGTAAAGGTTGAATAGTCTATTGATCAGCTAATAGCCCATCCTGCTACACTAGTAAAGGTTGAATAGTCTATTGATCAGCTAATAGCCCATCCTGCTACACTAGTAAAGGTTGAATAGTCTATTGATCAGCCCATCCTGCTACACTAGTAAAGGTTGAATAGTCTATTGATCAGCTAATAGCCCATCCTACTACACTAGTAAAGGTTGAATAGTCTATTGTTCAGCTAATAGCCCATCCTGCTACACTAGTAAAGGTTGACTAGACTATTGATCAGTTAATAGCCCATCCTGCTACACTAGTAAAGGTTGAATAGACTATTGATCAGCCAATCCTGCTACACCAGTAAAGGTTGAATAGTCTGTTGATCAGCTAATAGCCCATCCTGCTACACAAGTAAAGGTTGAAGAGACTATTGATCAGCCCATCCTGCTACACTAGTAAAGGTTGAATAGTCTGTTGATCAGCTAATAGCCCATCCTGCTACACTAGTAAAGGTTGAATAGTCTATTGATCAGCTAATAGCCCATCCTGTTACACTAGTAAAGGTTGAATAGTCTATTGATCAGCTAATAGCCCATCCTGCTACACTAGTAAAGGTTGAACAGTCTATTGATCAGCCCATCCTGCTACACTAGTAAAGGTTGAATAGTCTATTGATCAGCTAATAGCCCATCCTGCTACACTAGTAAAGGTTGAATAGTCTATTGATCAGCTAATAGCCCATCATGTTACACTTGTAAAGGTTGAATAGTCTATTGATCAGCCCATCCTGCTACACTAGTAAAGGTTGAATAGTCTATTGATCAGCTAATAGCCAATCCTGCTACACTAGTAAAGGTTGAATAGTCTATTGTTCAGCTAATAGCCCATCCTGCTACACTAGTAAAGGTTGAATAGTCTATTGATCAGCTAATAGCCCATCCTGCTACACTAGTAAAGGTTGAATAGTCTATTGATCAGCTAATAGCCCATCCTGCTACACTAGTAAAGGTTGAATAGACTATTGATCAGCTAATAGCCCATCCTGCTACACTCGTAAAGGTTGAATAGTCTATTGATCAGCTAATAGCCCATCCTGCTACACTAGTAAAGGTTGAATAGTCTATTGATCAGCCCATCCTGCTACACTAGTAAAGGTTGAATAGTCTATTGATCAGCTAATAGCCCATCCTGCTACACTAGTAAAGGTTGAATAGTCTATTGTTCAGCTAATAGCCCATCCTGCTACACTAGTAAAGGTTGAATAGTCTATTGATCAGCCCATCCTGCTACACTAGTAAAGGTTGAATACTCTATTCATCAGCTAATAGCCCATCCTGCTACACTAGAAAATGTTGAATAGTCTATTGTTTAGCTAATAGCCCATCCTGCTACACTAGTAAACGTTGAATAGTCTATTGTTCAGCTAATAGCCCATCCTGCTACACTAGTACAAAGGTTGAATAGTCTATTGATCAACTAATAGCCCATCCCGCTTCACTAGTAAAGGTTGAATAGTCTATTGTTCAGCTAATAGCCCATCCTGCTACACTAGTAAAGGTTGACTAGTCTATTGATCAGTTAATAGCCCATCTTGCTACACTAGTAAAGGTTGAATAGACTATTGATCAGCCCATCCTGCTACACTAGTAAAGGTTGAATAGTCTATTGATCAGCTAATAGCCCATCACGCTACACTAGTTAAGGTTGAATAGTCTATTGTTCAGCTAATAGCCCATCCTGCTTCACTAGTAAAGGTTGAATAGTCTATTGATCAGCGAATAGCCCATCCTGCTACACTAGTAAAGGTTGAATAGTCTATTGATCAGCCCAACCTGCTACACTAGTAAAGGTTGAATAGTCTATTGATCAGCTAATAGCCCATCCTGCTACACTAGTAAAGGTTGAATAGTCTATTGATCAGCCCATCCTGCTACACTAGTAAAGGTTGAATAGTCTATTGATCAGCTAATAGCCCATCATGCTACACTAGTAAAGGTTGAATAGTCTATTGTTCAGCTAATAGCCCATCCTGCTACACTAGTAAAGGTTGAATAGTCTATTGTTCAGCTGATAGCCCATCCTGCTTCACTAGTAAAGGTTGAATAGTCTATTGATCAGCTAATAGCCCATCCTGCTACACTAGTAAAAGTTGAATAGTCTATTGATCAGCTAATAGCCCATCCTGCTACACTAGTAAAGGTTGAATAGTCTATTGATCAGCCCATCCTGCTACACTAGTAAAGGTTGAATAGTCTATTGATCAGCTAATAGCCCATCCTGCTACACTAGTAAAGGTTGAATAGTCTATTGTTCAGCTAATAGCCCATCCTGCTACACTAGTAAAAGTTGAATAGTCTATTGATCAGCCCATCCTGCTACACTAGTAAAGGTTGAATAGTCTATTGATCAGCCCATCCTGCTACACTAGTAAAGGTTGAATAGTCTATTGATCAGCTAATAGCCCATCCTGCTACACTAGTAAAGGTTGAATAGTCTATTGATCAGCTAATAGCCCATCATGTTACACTAGTAAAGGTTGAATAGTCTATTGATCAGCCCATCCTGCTACACTAGTAAAGGTTGAATAGTCTATTGATCAGCTAATAGCCCATCCTGCTACACTAGTAAAGGTTGAATAGTCTATTGATCAGGTAATAGCCCATCCTGCTACACTAGTAAAGGTTGAATAGTCTATTGATCAGGTAATAGCCCATCCTGCTACACTAGTAAAGGTTGAATAGTCTATTGATCAGCTAATAGCCCATCCTGCTACACTAGTAAAGGTTGAATAGTCTATTGATCAGCTAATAGCCCATCCTGCTACACTAGTAAAGGTTGAATAGTCTATTGATCAGCTAATAGCCCAGTGTAGCAGGATGGGCTATTAGCTGATCAATAGTCTATTCAACCTTTACTAGTGTAGCAGGATGGGCTATTAGCTGATCAATAGACTATTCAACCTTTACTAGTGTAGCAGGATGAGTAAAGGTTGAATAGTCTATTGATCAGCTAATAGCCCATCCTGCTACACTAGTAAAGGTTGAATAGTCTATTGATCAGCTAATAGCCCATCCTGCTACACTAGTAAAGGTTGAATAGTCTATTGATCAGCCCATCCTGCTACACTAGTAAAGGTTGAATAGTCTATTGATCAGCTAATAGCCCATCCTGCTACACTAGTAAAGGTTGAATAGTCTATTGATCAGCCCATCCTGCTACACTAGTAAAGGTTGAATAGTCTATTGATCAGCTAATAGCCCATCCTGCTACACTAGTAAAGGTTGAATAGTCTATTGATCAGCTAATAGCCCATCATGTTACACTAGTAAAGGTTGAATAGTCTATTGATCAGCCCATCCTGCTACACTAGTAAAGGTTGAATAGTCTATTGATCAGCTAATAGCCCATCCTGCTACACTAGTAAAGGTTGAATAGTCTATTGATCAGCTAATAGCCCATCCTGCTACACTAGTAAAGGTTGAATAGTCTATTGATCAGCTAATAGCCCATCCTGCTACACTAGTAAAGGTTGAATAGTCTATTGATCAGCTAATAGCCCATCCTGCTACACTAGTAAAGGTTGAATAGTCTATTGATCAGCTAATAGCCCATCCTGCTACACTAGTAAAGGTTGAATAGTCTATTGATCAGCCCATCCTGCTACACTAGTAAAGGTTGAATAGTCTATTGATCAGCTAACAGCCCATCCTGCTACACTAGTAAAGGTTGAATAGTCTATTGTTCAGCTAATAGCCCATCCTGCTACACTAGTAAAGGTTGAATAGTCTATTGATCAGCCCATCCTGCTACACTAGTAAAGGTTGAATACTCTATTGATCAGCTAATAGCCCACCCTGCTACACTAGAAAATGTTGAATAGTCTATTGTTTAGCTAATAGCCCATCCTGCTACACTAGTAAAGGTTGAATAGTCTATTGTTCAGCTAATAGCCCATCCTGCTACACTAGTACAAAGGTTGAATAGTCTATTGATCAGCTAATAGCCCATCCTGCTTCACTAGTAAAGGTTGACTAGTCTATTGATCAGTTAATAGCCCATCCTGCTACACTAGTAAAGGTTGAATAGTCTATTGATCAGCCCATCCTGCTACACTAGTAAAGGTTGAATAGTCTATTGATCAGCTAATAGCCCATCCTGCTACACTAGTAAAGGTTGAATAGTCTATTGATCAGCCCATCCTGCTACACTAGTAAAGGTTGAATAGTCTATTGATCAGCTAATAGCCCATCCTGCTACACTAGTAAAGGTTGAATAGTCTATTGATCAGCCCATCCTGCTACACTAGTAAAGGTTGAATAGTCTATTGATCAGCTTATAGCCCATCCTGCTACACTAGTAAAGGTTGAATAGTCTATTGTTCAGCTAATAGCCCATCCTGCTACACTAGTAAAAGTTGAATAGTCTATTGATCAGCCCATCCTGCTACACTAGTAAAGGTTGAATACTCTATTGATCAGCTAATAGCCCATCCTGCTACACTAGTAAAGGTTGAATAGTCTATTGTTCAGCTAATAGCCCATCCTGCTACACTAGTAAAGGTTGAATAGTCTATTGTTCAGCTAATAGCCCATCCTGCTACACTAGTACAAAGGTTGAATAGTCTATTGTTCAGCTAATAGCCCATCCTGCTACACTAGTAAATGTTGAATAGTCTATTGATCAGCCCATCCTGCTACACTAGTAAAGGTTGAATAGTCTATTGATCAGCTAATAGCCCATCCTGCTACACTAGTAAAGGTTGAACAGTCTATTGATCAGCTAATAGCCCATCCTGCTACACTAGTAAAGGTTGAATAGTCTATTGATCAGCTAATAGCCCATCCTGCTACACTAGTAAAGGTTGAATAGTCTATTGATCAGCACATCCTGCTACACCAGTAAAGGTTGAATAGTCTATTGTTCAGCTAATAGCCCATCCTGCTACACTAGTAAAGGTTGAATAGTCTATTGATCAGCCCATCCTGCTACACTAGTAAAGGTTGAATAGTCTATTGATCAGCCCATCCTGCTACACTAGTAAAGGTTGAATAGTCTATTGATCAGCCCATCCTGCTACACTAGTAAAGGTTGAATAGTCTATTGTTCAGCTAATAGCCCATCCTGCTACACTAGTACAAAGGTTGAATAGTCTATTGTTCAGCTAATAGCCCATCCTGCTACACTAGTAAATGTTGAATAGTCTATTGATCAGCCCATCCTGCTACACTAGTAAAGGTTGAATAGTCTATTGATCAGCTAATAGCCCATCCTGCTACACTGGTAAAGGTTGAATAGTCTATTGTTCAGCTAATAGCCCATCCTGCTTCACTAGTAAATGTTGAATAGTCTATTGATCAGCCCATCCTGCTACACTAGTAAAGGTTGAATAGTCTATTGATCAGCTAATAGCCCATCCTGCTACACTGGTAAAGGTTGAATAGTCTATTGTTCAGCTAATAGCCCATCCTGCTACACTAGTAAATGTTGAATAGTCTATTGATCAGCCCATCCTGCTACACTAGTAAAGGTTGAATAGTCTATTGATCAGTTAATAGCCCATCCTGCTTCACTAGTAAAGGTTGAATAGTCTATTGTTCAGCTAATAGCCCATCCTGCTACACTAGTAAAGGTTGACTAGTCTATTGATCAGTTAATAGCCCATCCTGCTACACTAGTAAATGTTGAATAGTCTATTGATCAGCCCATCCTGCTACACTAGTAAAGGTTGAATAGTCTATTGATCAGCTAATAGCCCATCCTGCTACACTGGTAAAGGTTGAATAGTCTATTGTTCAGCTAATAGCCCATCCTGCTTCACTAGTAAAGGTTGAATAGTCTATTGATCAGCTAATAGCCCATCCTGCTACACTAGTAAAGGTTGAATAGTCTATTGATCAGCCCATCCTGCTACACTAGTAAAGGTTGAATAGTCTATTGATCAGCTAATAGCCCATCCTGCTATACTAGTAAAGGTTGAATAGTCTATTGATCAGCCCATCCTGCTACACTAGTAAAGGTTGAATAGTCTATTGATCAGCTAATAGCCCATCCTGCTACACTAGTAAAGGTTGAATAGTCTATTGTTCAGCTAATAGCCCATCCTGCTACACTAGTAAAAGTTGAATAGTCTATTGATCAGCCCATCCTGCTACACTAGTACAAAGGTTGAATAGTCTATTGTTCAGCTAATAGCCCATCCTGCTACACTAGTAAAGGTTGACTAGTCTATTGATCAGTTAATAGCCCATCCTGCTACACTAGTAAAGGTTGAATAGTCTATTGATCAGCTAATAGCCCATCCTGCTACACTAGTAAAGGTTGAACAGTCTATTGATCAGCTAATAGCCCATCCTGCTACACTAGTAAAGGTTGAATAGTCTATTGATCAGCTAGTAGCCCATCCTGCTACACTAGTAAAGGTTGAATAGTCTATTGATCAGCCCATCCTGCTACACTAGTAAAGGTTGAATACTCTATTGATCAGCTAATAGCCCATCCTGCTACACTAGTAAAGGTTGAACAGTCTATTGATCAGCTAATAGCCCATCCTGCTACACTAGTAAAGGTTGAATAGTCTATTGATCAGCTAATAGCCCATCCTGCTACACTAGTAAAGGTTGAATAGTCTATTGACCAGCCCATCCTGCTACACTAGTAAATGTTGAATAGTCTATTGATCATCCCATCCTGCTACACTAGTAAATGTTGAATAGTCTATTGATCAGCCAATCCTGCTACACTAGTAAAGGTTGAATAGTCTATTGATCAGCTAATAGCCCATCCTGCTACACTAGTAAAGGTTGAACAGTCTATTGATCAGCTAATAGCCCATCCTGCTACACTAGTAAAAGTTGAATAGTCTATTGATCAGCTAATAGCCCATCCTGCTACACTAGTAAAGGTTGAATAGTCTATTGATCAGCACATCCTGCTACACTAGTAAAGGTTGAATAGTCTATTGTTCAGCTAATAGCCCATCCTGCTACACTAGTAAAGGTTGAATAGTCTATTGATCAGCCCATCCTGCTACACTAGTAAAGGTTGAATAGTCTATTGATCAGCCCATCCTGCTACACTAGTAAAGGTTGAATAGTCTATTGATCAGCCCATCCTGCTACACTAGTAAAGGTTGAATAGTCTATTGTTCAGCTAATAGCCCATCCTGCTACACTAGTACAAAGGTTGAATTGTCTATTGATCAGTTAATAGCCCATCCTGCTTCACTAGTAAAGGTTGAATAGTCTATTGTTCAGCTAATAGCCCATCCTGCTACACTAGTAAAGGTTGACTAGTCTATTGATCAGTTAATAGCCCATCCTGCTACACTAGTAAATGTTGAATAGTCTATTGATCAGCCCATCCTGCTACACTAGTAAAGGTTGAATAGTCTATTGATCAGCTAATAGCCCATCCTGCTACACTGGTAAAGGTTGAATAGTCTATTGTTCAGCTAATAGCCCATCCTGCTTCACTAGTAAAGGTTGAATAGTCTATTGATCAGCTAATAGCCCATCCTGCTACACTAGTAAAGGTTGAATAGTCTATTGATCAGCCCATCCTGCTACACTAGTAAAGGTTGAATAGTCTATTGATCAGCTAATAGCCCATCCTGCTACACTAGTAAAGGTTGAATAGTCTATTGTTCAGCTAATAGCCCATCCTGCTACACTAGTAAAAGTTGAATAGTCTATTGATCAGCCCATCCTGCTACACTAGTAAAGGTTGAATACTCTATTGATCAGCTAATAGCCCATCCTGCTACACTAGTAAAGGTTGACTAGTCTATTGATCAGTTAATAGCCCATCCTGCTACACTAGTAAAGGTTGAATAGTCTATTGATCAGCTAATAGCCCATCCTGCTACACTAGTAAAGGTTGAACAGTCTAGTGATCAGCTAATAGCCCATCCTGCTACACTAGTAAAGGTTGAATAGTCTATTGATCAGCTAGTAGCCCATCCTGCTACACTAGTAAAGGTTGAATAGTCTATTGATCAGCCCATCCTGCTACACTAGTAAAGGTTGAATACTCTATTGATCAGCTAATAGCCCATCCTGCTACACTAGTAAAGGTTGAACAGTCTATTGATCAGCTAATAGCCCATCCTGCTACACTAGTAAAGGTTGAATAGTCTATTGATCAGCTAATAGCCCATCCTGCTACACTAGTAAAGGTTGAATAGTCTATTGATCAGCCCATCCTGCTACACTAGTAAATGTTGAATAGTCTATTGATCATCCCATCCTGCTACACTAGTAAAGGTTGAATAGTCTTTTGATCAGCCCATCCTGCTACACTAGTAAAGGTTGAATAGTCTATTGTTCAGCTAATAGCCCATCCTGCTACACTAGTACAAAGGTTGAATAGTCTATTGATCAGTGAATAGCCCATCCTGCTTCACTAGTAAAGGTTGAATAGTCTATTGTTCAGCTAATAGCCCATCCTGCTACACTAGTAAAGGTTGACTAGTCTATTGATCAGTTAATAGCCCATCCTGCTACACTAGTAAATGTTGAATAGTCTATTGATCAGCCAATCCTGCTACACTAGTAAAGGTTGAATAGTCTATTGATCAGCTAATAGCCCATCCTGCTACACTAGTAAAGGTTGAACAGTCTATTGATCAGCTAATAGCCCATCCTGCTACACTAGTAAAGGTTGAATAGTCTATTGATCAGCTAATAGCCCATCCTGCTACACTAGTAAAGGTTGAATAGTCTATTGATCAGCACATCCTGCTACACTAGTAAAGGTTGAATAGTCTATTGTTCAGCTAATAGCCCATCCTGCTACACTAGTAAAGGTTGAATAGTCTATTGATCAGCCCATCCTGCTACACTAGTAAAGGTTGAATAGTCTATTGATCAGCCCATCCTGCTACACTAGTAAAGGTTGAATAGTCTATTGATCAGCCCATCCTGCTACACTAGTAAAGGTTGAATAGTCTATTGTTCAGCTAATAGCCCATCCTGCTACACTAGTACAAAGGTTGAATTGTCTATTGATCAGTTAATAGCCCATCCTGCTTCACTAGTAAAGGTTGAATAGTCTATTGTTCAGCTAATAGCCCATCCTGCTACACTAGTAAAGGTTGACTAGTCTATTGATCAGTTAATAGCCCATCCTGCTACACTAGTAAATGTTGAATAGTCTATTGATCAGCCCATCCTGCTACACTAGTAAAGGTTGAATAGTCTATTGATCAGCTAATAGCCCATCCTGCTACACTGGTAAAGGTTGAATAGTCTATTGTTCAGCTAATAGCCCATCCTGCTTCACTAGTAAAGGTTGAATAGTCTATTGATCAGCTAATAGCCCATCCTGCTACACTAGTAAAGGTTGAATAGTCTATTGATCAGCCCATCCTGCTACACTAGTAAAGGTTGAATAGTCTATTGATCAGCTAATAGCCCATCCTGCTACACTAGTAAAGGTTGAATAGTCTATTGTTCAGCTAATAGCCCATCCTGCTACACTAGTAAAAGTTGAATAGTCTATTGATCAGCCCATCCTGCTACACTAGTAAAGGTTGAATACTCTATTGATCAGCTAATAGCCCATCCTGCTACACTAGTAAAGGTTGACTAGTCTATTGATCAGTTAATAGCCCATCCTGCTACACTAGTAAAGGTTGAATAGTCTATTGATCAGCTAATAGCCCATCCTGCTACACTAGTAAAGGTTGAACAGTCTATTGATCAGCTAATAGCCCATCCTGCTACACTAGTAAAGGTTGAATAGTCTATTGATCAGCTAGTAGCCCATCCTGCTACACTAGTAAAGGTTGAATAGTCTATTGATCAGCCCATCCTGCTACACTAGTAAAGGTTGAATACTCTATTGATCAGCTAATAGCCCATCCTGCTACACTAGTAAAGGTTGAACAGTCTATTGATCAGCTAATAGCCCATCCTGCTACACTAGTAAAGGTTGAATAGTCTATTGATCAGCTAATAGCCCATCCTGCTACACTAGTAAAGGTTGAATAGTCTATTGATCAGCCCATCCTGCTACACTAGTAAATGTTGAATAGTCTATTGATCATCCCATCCTGCTACACTAGTAAAGGTTGAATAGTCTTTTGATCAGCCCATCCTGCTACACTAGTAAAGGTTGAATAGTCTATTGTTCAGCTAATAGCCCATCCTGCTACACTAGTACAAAGGTTGAATAGTCTATTGATCAGTGAATAGCCCATCCTGCTTCACTAGTAAAGGTTGAATAGTCTATTGTTCAGCTAATAGCCCATCCTGCTACACTAGTAAAGGTTGACTAGTCTATTGATCAGTTAATAGCCCATCCTGCTACACTAGTAAATGTTGAATAGTCTATTGTTCAGCTAATAGCCCATCCTGCTTCACTAGTAAAGGTTGAATAGACTATTGATCAGCCCATCCTGCTTCACTAGTAAAGGTTGAATAGTCTATTGTTCAGCTAATAGCCCATCCTGCTTCACTAGTAAAGGTTGAATAGACTATTGATCAGCCCATCCTGCTACACTAGTAAAGGTTGAATAGTCTATTGATCAGCCCATCCTGCTACACTAGTAAAGGTTGAATAGTCTATTGATCAGCCCATCCTGCTACACTAGTAAAGGTTGAATAGTCTATTGATCAGCTAATAGCCCACCCTGCTACACTAGTAAAGGTTGAATAGTCTATTGATCAGCTAATAGCCCTTCCTGTTACACTAGTAATGGTTGAATAGTCTATTGATCAGCCCATCCTGCTACACTAGTAAAGGTTGAATAGTCTATTGATCAGCCCATCCTGCTACACTAGTAAAGGTTGAATAGTCTATTGATCAGCTAATAGCCCATCCTGCTATACTAGTAACGGTTGAACAGTCTATTGATCAGCCCATCCTGCTACACTAGTAAAGGTTGAATAGTCTATTGATCAGCCCATCCTGCTACACTAGTAAAGGTTGAATAGTATATTGATCAGCTAATAGCCCATCCTGCTACACTAGTAAAGGTTGAATAGTCTATTGATCAGCCCATCCTGCTACACTAGTAAAGGTTGAATAGTCTATTGATCAGCCCATCCTGCTACACTAGTAAAGGTTGAATAGTCTATTGATCAGCTAATAGCCCATCCTGCTGTACTAGTAAAGGTTGAATAGTCTATTGATCAGCCCATCCTGCTACACTAGTAAAGGTTGAATAGTCTATTGTTCAGCTAATAGCCAATCCTGCTACACTAGTACAAAGGTTGAATAGTCTATTGATCAGCTAATAGCCCATCCTGCTTCACTAGTAAAGGTTGAATAGTCTATTGTTCAGCTAATAGCCCATCCTGCTACACTAGTAAAGGTTGAATAGTCTATTGTTCAGCTAATAGCTCATCCTGCTACACTAGTAAAGGTTGAATAGTCTATTGATCAGCTAATAGCCCATCCTGCTACACTAGTAAAGGTTGAATAGTCTATTGATCAGCCCATCCTGCTACACTAGTAAAGGTTGAATAGTCTATTGATCAGCTAATAGCCCATCCCGCTACACTAGTAAAGGTTGAAAAGGTTGAATAGTCTATTGTTCAGCTAATAGCCCATCCTGCTACACTAGTAAAGGTTGAATAGTCTATTGATCAGCTAATAGCCCATCCTGCTACACTAGTAAAGGTTGAATAGTCTATTGTTCAGCTAATAGCCCATCCTGCTTCACTAGTAAAGGTTGAATAGTCTATTGATCAGCTAATAGCCCATCCTGCTACACTAGTAAAGGTTGAATAGTCTATTGATCAGCCCATCCTGCTACACTAGTAAAGGTTGAATAGTCTATTGATCAGCTAATAGCCCATCCTGCTACACTAGTAAAGGTTGAATAGTCTATTGATCAGCCCATCCTGCTACACTAGTAAAGGTTGAATAGTCTATTGATCAGCTAATAGCCCATCCTGCTACACTAGTAAAGGTTGAATAGACTATTGATCAGCCCATCCTGCTACACTAGTAAAGGTTGAATAGTCTATTGATCAGCTAATAGCCCATCCTGCTACACTAGTAAAGGTTGAATAGTCTATTGATCAGCCCATCCTGCTACACTAGTAAAGGTTGAATAGTCTATTGATCAGCTAATAGCCCATCCTGCTACACTAGTAAAGGTTGAACAGTCTATTGATCAGCCCATCCTGCTACACTAGTAAAGGTTGAATAGTCTATTGATCAGCTAATAGCCCATCCTGCTACACTAGTAAAGGTTGAATAGTCTATTGATCAGCTAATAGCCCATCCTGCTACACTAGTAAAGGTTGAATAGTCTATTGATCAGCTAATAGCCCATCCTGCTACACTAGTAAAGGTTGAATAGTCTATTGATCAGCTAATAGCCCATCCTGCTACACTAGTAAAGGTTGAAAAGTCTATTGATCAGCTAATAGCCCATCCTGCTACACTAGTAAAGGTTGAATAGTCTATTGATCAGCTAATAGCCCATCCTGCTACACTAGTAAAGGTTGAATAGTCTATTGATCAGCTAATAGCCCATCCTGCTACACTAGTAAAGGTTGAATAGTCTATTGATCAGCCCATCCTGCTACACTAGTAAAGGTTGAATAGTCTATTGATCAGCTAATAGCCCATCCTGCTACACTAGTAAAGGTTGAATAGTCTATTGTTCAGCTAATAGCCCATCCTGCTACACTAGTAAAGGTTGAATAGTCTATTGATCAGCCCATCCTGCTACACTAGTAAAGGTTGAATACTCTATTGATCAGCTAATAGCCCATCCTGCTACACTAGAAAATGTTGAATAGTCTATTGTTTAGCTAATAGCCCATCCTGCTACACTAGTAAAGGTTGAATAGTCTAATGTTCAGCTAATAGCCCATCCTGCTACACTAGTACAAAGGTTGAATAGTCTATTGATCAGCTAATAGCCCATCCTGCTTCACTAGTAAAGGTTGAATAGTATATTGATCAGCCCATCCTGCTTCACTAGTAAAGGTTGAATAGTCTATTGTTCAGGTAATAGCCCATCCTGCTTCACTAGTAAAGGTTGAATAGACTATTGATTAGCCCATCCTGCTACACTAGTAAAGGTTGAATAGTCTATTGATCAGCCCATCCTGCTACACTAGTAAAGGTTGAATAGTCTATTGATCAGCCCATCCTGCTACACTAGTAAAGGTTGAATAGTCTATTGATCAGCTAATAGCCCACCCTGCTACACTAGTAAAGGTTGAATAGTCTATTGATCAGCTAATAGCCCTTCCTGTTACACTAGTAATGGTTGAATAGTCTATTGATCAGCCCATCCTGCTACACTAGTAAAGGTTGAATAGTCTATTGATCAGCCCATCCTGCTACACTAGTAAAGGTTGAATAGTCTATTGATCAGCCCATCCTGCTACAATAGTAAAGGTGGAATAGTCTATTGATCAGCTAATAGCCCATCCTGCTACACTAGTAAAGGTTGAATAGTGTATTGTTCAGCTAATAGCCCATCCTGCTACACTAGTAAAGGTTGAATAGTCTATTGTTCAGCTAATAGCCCATCCTGCTACACTAGTAAAGGTTGAATAGTCTATTGATCAGCCCATCCTGCTACACTAGTAAAGGTTGAATAGTCTATTGTTCAGCTAATAGCCCATCCTGCTACACTAGTAAAGGTTGAATAGACTATTGATCAGCCCATCCTGCTACACTAGTAAAGGTTGAATAGTCTATTGATCAGCTAATAGCCCATCCTGCTACACTAGTAAAGGTTGAATAGTCTATTGATCAGCCCATCCTGCTACACTAGTAAAGGTTGAATAGTCTATTGATCAGCTAATAGCCCATCCTGCTACACTAGTAAAGGTTGACTAGTCTATTGATCAGTTAATAGCCCATCCTGCTACACTAGTAAAGGTTGAATAGTCTATTGATCAGCTAATAGCCCATCCTGCTACACTAGTAAAGGTTGAACAGTCTATTGATCAGCTAATAGCCCATCCTGCTACACTAGTAAAGGTTGAATAGTCTATTGATCAGCTAGTAGCCCATCCTGCTACACTAGTAAAGGTTGAATAGTCTATTGATCAGCCCATCCTGCTACACTAGTAAAGGTTGAATACTCTATTGATCAGCTAATAGCCCATCCTGCTACACTAGTAAAGGTTGAACAGTCTATTGATCAGCTAATAGCCCATCCTGCTACACTAGTACAGGTTGAATAGTCTATTGATCAGCTAATAGCCCATCCTGCTACACTAGTAAAGGTTGAATAGTCTATTGATCAGCCCATCCTGCTACACTAGTAAATGTTGAATAGTCTATTGATCATCCCATCCTGCTACACTAGTAAAGGTTGAATAGTCTATTGTTCAGCTAATAGCCCATCCTGCTACACTAGTACAAAGGTTGAATAGTCTATTGATCAGCTAATAGCCCATCCTGCTTCACTAGTAAAGGTTGAATAGTATATTGATCAGCCCATCCTGCTTCACTAGTAAAGGTTGAATAGTCTATTGTTCAGGTAATAGCCCATCCTGCTTCACTAGTAAAGGTTGAATAGACTATTGATTAGCCCATCCTGCTACACTAGTAAAGGTTGAATAGTCTATTGATCAGCCCATCCTGCTACACTAGTAAAGGTTGAATAGTCTATTGATCAGCCCATCCTGCTACACTAGTAAAGGTTGAATAGTCTATTGATCAGCTAATAGCCCACCCTGCTACACTAGTAAAGGTTGAATAGTCTATTGATCAGCTAATAGCCCTTCCTGTTACGCTAGTAATGGTTGAATAGTCTATTGATCAGCCCATCCTGCTACACTAGTAAAGGTTGAATAGTCTATTGATCAGCCCATCCTGCTACACTAGTAAAGGTTGAATAGTCTATTGATCAGCCCATCCTGCTACAATAGTAAAGGTGGAATAGTCTATTGATCAGCTAATAGCCCATCCTGCTACACTAGTAAAGGTTGAATAGTCTATTGATCAGCCCATCCTGCTACACTAGTAAAGGTTGAATAGTCTATTGATCAGCTAATAGCCCATCCTGCTACACTAGTAAAGGTTGACTAGTCTATTGATCAGTTAATAGCCCATCCTGCTACACTAGTAAAGGTTGAATAGTCTATTGATCAGCTAATAGCCCATCCTGCTACACTAGTAAAGGTTGAACAGTCTATTGATCAGCTAATAGCCCATCCTGCTACACTAGTAAAGGTTGAATAGTCTATTGATCAGCTAGTAGCCCATCCTGCTACACTAGTAAAGGTTGAATAGTCTATTGATCAGCCCATCCTGCTACACTAGTAAAGGTTGAATACTCTATTGATCAGCTAATAGCCCATCCTGCTACACTAGTAAAGGTTGAACAGTCTATTGATCAGCTAATAGCCCATCCTGCTACACTAGTACAGGTTGAATAGTCTATTGATCAGCTAATAGCCCATCCTGCTACACTAGTAAAGGTTGAATAGTCTATTGATCAGCCCATCCTGCTACACTAGTAAATGTTGAATAGTCTATTGATCATCCCATCCTGCTACACTAGTAAAGGTTGAATAGTCTATTGTTCAGCTAATAGCCCATCCTGCTACACTAGTACAAAGGTTGAATAGTCTATTGATCAGCTAATAGCCCATCCTGCTTCACTAGTAAAGGTTGAATAGTATATTGATCAGCCCATCCTGCTTCACT
Organism: Salvelinus fontinalis; assembly: GCF_029448725.1. NCBI lineage: Eukaryota > Metazoa > Chordata > Actinopteri > Salmoniformes > Salmonidae > Salvelinus > Salvelinus fontinalis. The sequence continues at coordinate 317,586 of NW_026600276.1, forward strand.
AGTAAAGGTTGAATAGTCTATTGTTCAGGTAATAGCCCATCCTGCTTCACTAGTAAAGGTTGAATAGACTATTGATTAGCCCATCCTGCTACACTAGTAAAGGTTGAATAGTCTATTGATCAGCCCATCCTGCTACACTAGTAAAGGTTGAATAGTCTATTGATCAGCCCATCCTGCTACACTAGTAAAGGTTGAATAGTCTATTGATCAGCTAATAGCCCACCCTGCTACACTAGTAAAGGTTGAATAGTCTATTGATCAGCTAATAGCCCTTCCTGTTACGCTAGTAATGGTTGAATAGTCTATTGATCAGCCCATCCTGCTACACTAGTAAAGGTTGAATAGTCTATTGATCAGCCCATCCTGCTACACTAGTAAAGGTTGAATAGTCTATTGATCAGCCCATCCTGCTACAATAGTAAAGGTGGAATAGTCTATTGATCAGCTAATAGCCCATCCTGCTACACTAGTAAAGGTTGAATAGTGTATTGTTCAGCTAATAGCCCATCCTGCTACACTAGTAAAGGTTGAATAGTCTATTGTTCAGATAATAGCCCATCCTGCTACACTAGTAAAGGTTGAATAGTCTATTGATCAGCCCATCCTGCTACACTAGTAAAGGTTGAATAGTCTATTGTTCAGCTAATAGCCCATCCTGCTACACTAGTAAAGGTTGAATAGACTATTGATCAGCCCATCCTGCTACACTAGTAAAGGTTGAATAGTCTATTGATCAGCTAATAGCCCATCCTGCTACACTAGTAAAGGTTGAATAGTCTATTGATCAGCCCATCCTGCTACACTAGTAAAGGTTGAATAGTCTATTGATCAGCTAATAGCCCATCCTGCTACAATAGTAAAGGTTGACTAGTCTATTGATCAGTTAATAGCCCATCCTGCTACACTAGTAAAGGTTGAATAGTCTATTGATCAGCTAATAGCCCATCCTGCTACACTAGTAAAGGTTGAACAGTCTATTGATCAGCTAATAGCCCATCCTGCTACACTAGTAAAGGTTGAATAGTCTATTGATCAGCTAGTAGCCCATCCTGCTACACTAGTAAAGGTTGAATAGTCTATTGATCAGCCCATCCTGCTACACTAGTAAAGGTTGAATACTCTATTGATCAGCTAATAGCCCATCCTGCTACACTAGTAAAGGTTGAACAGTCTATTGATCAGCTAATAGCCCATCCTGCTACACTAGTACAGGTTGAATAGTCTATTGATCAGCTAATAGCCCATCCTGCTACACTAGTAAAGGTTGAATAGTCTATTGATCAGCCCATCCTGCTACACTAGTAAATGTTGAATAGTCTATTGATCATCCCATCCTGCTACACTAGTAAAGGTTGAATAGTCTTTTGATCTGCCCATCCTGCTACAATAGTAAAGGTTGAATAGTCTATTGTTCAGCTAATAGCCCATCCTGCTACACTAGTACAAAGGTTGAATAGTCTATTGATCAGTTAATAGCCCATCCTGCTTCACTAGTAAAGGTTGAATAGTCTATTGTTCAGCTAATAGCCCATCCTGCTACACTAGTAAAGGTTGACTAGTCTATTGATCAGTTAATAGCCCATCCTGCTACACTAGTAAATGTTGAATAGACTATTGATCAGCCCATCCTGCTACACTAGTAAAGGTTGAATAGTCTATTGATCAGCTAATAGCCCATCCTGCTACACTAGTAAAGGTTGAATAGTCTATTGATCAGCCCATCCTGCTACAATAGTAAAGGTGGAATAGTCTATTGATCAGCTAATAGCCCATCCTGCTACACTAGTAAAGGTTGAATAGTGTATTGTTCAGCTAATAGCCCATCCTGCTACACTAGTAAAGGTTGAATAGTCTATTGTTCAGCTAATAGCCCATCCTGCTACACTAGTACAAAGGTTGAATAGTCTATTGATCAGCTAATAGCCCATCCTGCTTCACTAGTAAAGGTTGAATAGTATATTGATCAGCCCATCCTGCTACACTAGTAAAGGTTGAATAGTCTTTTGATCAGCCCATCCTGCTACACTAGTAAAGGTTGAATAGTCTATTGATCAGCCCATCCTGCTACACTAGTAAAGGTTGAATAGTCTATTGTTCAGCTAATAGCCCATCCTGCTTCACTAGTAAAGGTTGAATAGACTATTGATCAGCCCATCCTGCTACACTAGTAAAGGTTGAATAGTCTATTGATCAGCCCATCCTGCTACACTAGTAAAGGTTGAATAGTCTATTGATCAGCCCATCCTGCTACACTAGTAAAGGTTGAATAGTCTATTGATCAGCTAATAGCCCACCCTGCTACACTAGTAAAGGTTGAATAGTCTATTGATCAGCTAATAGCCCTTCCTGTTACACTAGTAATGGTTGAATAGTCTATTGATCAGCCCATCCTGCTACACTAGTAAAGGTTGAATAGTCTATTGATCAGCCCATCCTGCTACACTAGTAAAGGTTGAATAGTCTATTGATCAGCTAATAGCCCATCCTGCTATACTAGTAACGGTTGAACAGTCTATTGATCAGCCCATCCTGCTACACTAGTAAAGGTTGAATAGTCTATTGATCAGCCCATCCTGCTACACTAGTAAAGGTTGAATAGTCTATTGATCAGCTAATAGCCCACCCTGCTACACTAGTAAAGGTTGAATAGTCTATTGATCAGCTAATAGCCCTTCCTGTTATACTAGTAATGGTTGAATAGTCTATTGATCAGCCCATCCTGCTACACTAGTAAAGGTTGAATAGTCTATTGATCAGCCCATCCTGCTACACTAGTAAAGGTTGAATAGTCTATTGATCAGCTAATAGCCCATCCTGCTATACTAGTAACGGTTGAACAGTCTATTGATCAGCCCATCCTGCTACACTAGTAAAGGTTGAATAGTCTATTGATCAGCCCATCCTGCTACACTAGTAAAGGTTGAATAGTATATTGATCAGCTAATAGCCCATCCTGATACACTAGTAAAGGTTGAATAGTCTATTGATCAGCCCATCCTGCTACACTAGTAAAGGTTGAATAGTCTATTGTTCAGCTAATAGCCCATCCTGCTACACTAGTACAAAGGTTGAATAGTCTATTGATCAGCTAATAGCCCATCCTGCTTCACTAGTAAAGGTTGAATAGTATATTGATCAGCCCATCCTGCTTCACTAGTAAAGGTTGAATAGTCTATTGTTCAGCTAATAGCCCATCCTGCTTCACTAGTAAAGGTTGAATAGACTATTGATCAGCCCATCCTGCTACACTAGTAAAGGTTGAATAGTCTATTGATCAGCCCATCCTGCTACACTAGTAAAGGTTGAATAGTCTATTGATCAGCCCATCCTGCTACACTAGTAAAGGTTGAATAGTCTATTGATCAGCTAATAGCCCACCCTGCTACACTAGTAAAGGTTGAATAGTCTATTGATCAGCTAATAGCCCTTCCTGTTACACTAGTAATGGTTGAATAGTCTATTGATCAGCCCATCCTGCTACACTAGTAAAGGTTGAATAGTCTATTGATCAGCCCATCCTGCTACACTAGTAAAGGTTGAATAGTCTATTGATCAGCTAATAGCCCATCCTGCTATACTAGTAACGGTTGAACAGTCTATTGATCAGCCCATCCTGCTACACTAGTAAAGGTTGAATAGTCTATTGATCAGCCCATCCTGCTACACTAGTAAAGGTTGAATAGTATATTGATCAGCTAATAGCCCATCCTGATACACTAGTAAAGGTTGAATAGTCTATTGATCAGCCCATCCTGCTACACTAGTAAAGGTTGAATAGTCTGTTGATCAGCCCATCCTGCTACACTAGTAAAGGTTGAATAGTCTATTGATCAGCTAATAGCCCATCCTGCTGTACTAGTAAAGGTTGAATAGTCTATTGATCAGCCCATCCTGCTACACTAGTAAAGGTTGAATAGTTTATTGTTCAGCTAATAGCCAATCCTGCTACACTAGTACAAAGGTTGAATAGTCTATTGATCAGCTAATAGCCCATCCTGCTTCACTAGTAAAGGTTGAATAGTCTATTGTTCAGCTAATAGCCCATCCTGCTACACTAGTAAAGGTTGAATAGTCTATTGTTCAGCTAATAGCTCATCCTGCTACACTAGTAAAGGTTGAATAGTCTATTGATCAGCTAATAGCCCATCCTGCTACACTAGTAAAGGTTGAATAGTCTATTGATCAGCCCATCCTGCTACACTAGTAAAGGTTGAATAGTCTATTGATCAGCTAATAGCCCATCCTGCTACACTAGTAAAGGTTGAATAGTCTATTGTTCAGCTAATAGCCCATCCTGCTACACTAGTAAAGGTTGAATAGTCTATTGATCAGCTAATAGCCCATCCTGCTACACTAGTAAAGGTTGAATAGTCTATTGTTCAGCTAATAGCCCATCCTGCTTCACTAGTAAAGGTTGAATAGTCTATTGATCAGCTAATAGCCCATCCTGCTACACTAGTAAAGGTTGAATAGTCTATTGATCAGCCCATCCTGCTACACTAGTAAAGGTTGAATAGTCTATTGATCAGCTAATAGCCCATCCTGCTACACTAGTAAAGGTTGAATAGTCTATTGATCAGCCCATCCTGCTACACTAGTAAAGGTTGAATAGTCTATTGATCAGCTAATAGCCCATCCTGCTACACTAGTAAAGGTTGAATAGACTATTGATCAGCCCATCCTGCTACACTAGTAAAGGTTGAATAGTCTATTGATCAGCTAATAGCCCATCCTGCTACACTAGTAAAGGTTGAATAGTCTATTGATCAGCCCATCCTGCTACACTAGTAAAGGTTGAATAGTCTATTGATCAGCTAATAGCCCATCCTGCTACACTAGTAAAGGTTGAACAGTCTATTGATCAGCCCATCCTGCTACACTAGTAAAGGTTGAATAGTCTATTGATCAGCTAATAGCCCATCCTGCTACACTAGTAAAGGTTGAATAGTCTATTGATCAGCTAATAGCCCATCCTGCTACACTAGTAAAGGTTGAATAGTCTATTGATCAGCTAATAGCCCATCCTGCTACACTAGTAAAGGTTGAATAGTCTATTGATCAGCTAATAGCCCATCCTGCTACACTAGTAAAGGTTGAATAGTCTATTGATCAGCTAATAGCCCATCCTGCTACACTAGTAAAGGTTGAATAGTCTATTGATCAGCTAATAGCCCATCCTGCTACACTAGTAAAGGTTGAATAGTCTATTGATCAGCTAATAGCCCATCCTGCTACACTAGTAAAGGTTGAATAGTCTATTGATCAGCCCATCCTGCTACACTAGTAAAGGTTGAATAGTCTATTGATCAGCTAATAGCCCATCCTGCTACACTAGTAAAGGTTGAATAGTCTATTGTTCAGCTAATAGCCCATCCTGCTACACTAGTAAAGGTTGAATAGTCTATTGATCAGCCAATCCTGCTACACTAGTAAAGGTTGAATACTCTATTGATCAGCTAATAGCCCATCCTGCTACACTAGAAAATGTTGAATAGTCTATTGTTTAGCTAATAGCCCATCCTGCTACACTAGTAAAGGTTGAATAGTCTATTGTTCAGCTAATAGCCCATCCTGCTACACTAGTACAAAGGTTGAATAGTCTATTGATCAGCTAATAGCCCATCCTGCTTCACTAGTAAAGGTTGAATAGTATATTGATCAGCCCATCCTGCTTCACTAGTAAAGGTTGAATAGTCTATTGTTCAGCTAATAGCCCATCCTGCTTCACTAGTAAAGGTTGAATAGACTATTGATTAGCCCATCCTGCTACACTAGTAAAGGTTGAATAGTCTATTGATCAGCCCATCCTGCTACACTAGTAAAGGTTGAATAGTCTATTGATCAGCCCATCCTGCTACACTAGTAAAGGTTGAATAGTCTATTGATCAGCTAATAGCCCACCCTGCTACACTAGTAAAGGTTGAATAGTCTATTGATCAGCTAATAGCCCTTCCTGTTACACTAGTAATGGTTGAATAGTCTATTGATCAGCCCATCCTGCTACACTAGTAAAGGTTGAATAGTCTATTGATCAGCCCATCCTGCTACACTAGTAAAGGTTGAATAGTCTATTGATCAGCTAATAGCCCATCCTGCTACACTAGTAAAGGTTGAATAGTGTATTGTTCAGCTAATAGCCCATCCTGCTACACTAGTAAAGGTTGAAAAGTCTATTGTTCAGCTAATAGCCCATCCTGCTACACTAGTACAAAGGTTGAATAGTCTATTGATCAGCTAATAGTCCATCCTGCTTCACTAGTAAAGGTTGAATAGACTATTGATCAGCCCATCCTGCTACACTAGTAAAGGTTGAATAGTCTATTGATCAGCCCATCCTGCTACACTAGTAAAGGTTGAATAGTCTATTGATCAGCCCATCCTGCTACACTAGTAAAGGTTGAATAGTCTATTGATCAGCTAATAGCCCATCCTGCTACACTAGTAAAGGTTGAATAGTCTATTGATCAGCTAATAGCCCATCCTGCTACACTAGTAAAGGTTGAATAGACTATTGATCAGCCCATCCTGCTACACTAGTAAAGGTTGAATAGTCTATTGATCAGCTAATAGCCCATCCTGCTACACTAGTAAAGGTTGAATAGTCTATTGATCAGCCCATCCTGCTACACTAGTAAAGGTTGAATAGTCTATTGATCAGCTAATAGCCCATCCTGCTACACTAGTAAAGGTTGAACAGTCTATTGATCAGCCCATCCTGCTACACTAGTAAAGGTTGAATAGTCTATTGATCAGCTAATAGCCCATCCTGCTACACTAGTAAAGGTTGAATAGTCTATTGATCAGCTAATAGCCCATCCTGCTACACTAGTAAAGGTTGAATAGTCTATTGATCAGCCCATCCTGCTACAATAGTAAAGGTGGAATAGTCTATTGATCAGCTAATAGCCCATCCTGCTACACTAGTAAAGGTTGAATAGTGTATTGTTCAGCTAATAGCCCATCCTGCTACACTAGTAAAGGTTGAATAGTCTATTGTTCAGCTAATAGCCCATCCTGCTACACTAGTACAAAGGTTGAATAGTCTATTGATCAGCTAATAGCCCATCCTGCTTCACTAGTAAAGGTTGAATAGTATATTGATCAGCCCATCCTGCTTCACTAGTAAAGGTTGAATAGTCTATTGTTCAGCTAATAGCCCATCCTGCTTCACTAGTAAAGGTTGAATAGACTATTGATCAGCCCATCCTGCTACACTAGTAAAGGTTGAATAGTCTATTGATCAGCCCATCCTGCTACACTAGTAAAGGTTGAATAGTCTATTGATCAGCCCATCCTGCTACACTAGTAAAGGTTGAATAGTCTATTGATCAGCTAATAGCCCACCCTGCTACACTAGTAAAGGTTGAATAGTCTATTGATCAGCTAATAGCCCTTCCTGTTACACTAGTAATGGTTGAATAGTCTATTGATCAGCCCATCCTGCTACACTAGTAAAGGTTGAATAGTCTATTGATCAGCCCATCCTGCTACACTAGTAAAGGTTGAATAGTCTATTGATCAGCTAATAGCCCATCCTGCTATACTAGTAACGGTTGAACAGTCTATTGATCAGCCCATCCTGCTACACTAGTAAAGGTTGAATAGTCTATTGATCAGCCCATCCTGCTACACTAGTAAAGGTTGAATAGTATATTGATCAGCTAATAGCCCATCCTGCTACACTAGTAAAGGTTGAATAGTCTATTGATCAGCCCATCCTGCTGTACTAGTAAAGGTTGAATAGTCTATTGATCAGCCTATCCTGCTACACTAGTAAAGGTTGAATACTCTATTGTTCAGCTAATAGCCAATCCTGCTACACTAGTACAAAGGTTGAATAGTCTATTGATCAGCTAATAGCCCATCCTGCTTCACTAGTAAAGGTTGAATAGTCTATTGTTCAGCTAATAGCCCATCCTGCTACACTAGTAAAGGTTGAATAGTCTATTGTTCAGCTAATAGCTCATCCTGCTACACTAGTAAAGGTTGAATAGTCTATTGATCAGCTAATAGCCCATCCTGCTACACTAGTAAAGGTTGAATAGTCTATTGATCAGCTAATAGCCCATCCTGCTACACTAGTAAAGGTTGAATAGTCTATTGATCAGCCCATCCTGCTACACTAGTAAAGGTTGAATAGTCTATTGATCAGCTAATAGCCCATCCTGCTACACTAGTAAAGGTTGAATAGTCTATTGTTCAGCTAATAGCCCATCCTGCTACACTAGTAAAGGTTGAATAGTCTATTGATCAGCTAATAGCCCATCCTGCTACACTAGTAAAGGTTGAATAGTCTATTGTTCAGCTAATAGCCCATCCTGCTTCACTAGTAAAGGTTGAATAGTCTATTGATCAGCTAATAGCCCATCCTGCTACACTAGTAAAGGTTGAATAGTCTATTGATCAGCTAATAGCCCATCCTGCTACGCTAGTAAAGGTTGAATAGTCTATTGATCAGCTAATAGCCCATCCTGCTACACTAGTAAAGGTTGAATAGTCTATTGATCAGCTAATAGCCCATCCTGCTACACTAGTAAAGGTTGAATAGTCTATTGATCAGCTAATAGCCCATCCTGCTACACTAGTAAAGGTTGAATAGTCTATTGATCAGCCCATCCTGCTACACTAGTAAAGGTTGAATAGTCTATTGATCAGCTAATAGCCCATCCTGCTACACTAGTAAAGGTTGAATAGTCTATTGTTCAGCTAATAGCCCATCCTGCTACACTAGTAAAGGTTGAATAGTCTATTGATCAGCCCATCCTGCTACACTAGTAAAGGTTGAATACTCTATTGATCAGCTAATAGCCCATCCTGCTACACTAGAAAATGTTGAATAGTCTATTGTTTAGCTAATAGCCCATCCTGCTACACTAGTAAAGGTTGAATAGTCTAATGTTCAGCTAATAGCCCATCCTGCTACACTAGTACAAAGGTTGAATAGTCTATTGATCAGCTAATAGCCCATCCTGCTTCACTAGTAAAGGTTGAATAGTATATTGATCAGCCCATCCTGCTTCACTAGTAAAGGTTGAATAGTCTATTGTTCAGGTAATAGCCCATCCTGCTTCACTAGTAAAGGTTGAATAGACTATTGATTAGCCCATCGTGCTACACTAGTAAAGGTTGAATAGTCTATTGATCAGCCCATCCTGCTACACTAGTAAAGGTTGAATAGTCTATTGATCAGCCCATCCTGCTACACTAGTAAAGGTTGAATAGTCTATTGATCAGCTAATAGCCCACCCTGCTACACTAGTAAAGGTTGAATAGTCTATTGATCAGCTAATAGCCCTTCCTGTTACACTAGTAATGGTTGAATAGTCTATTGATCAGCCCATCCTGCTACACTAGTAAAGGTTGAATAGTCTATTGATCAGCCCATCCTGCTACACTAGTAAAGGTTGAATAGTCTATTGATCAGCCCATCCTGCTACAATAGTAAAGGTGGAATAGTCTATTGATCAGCTAATAGCCCATCCTGCTACACTAGTAAAGGTTGAATAGTGTATTGTTCAGCTAATAGCCCATCCTGCTACACTAGTAAAGGTTGAATAGTCTATTGTTCAGCTAATAGCCCATCCTGCTACACTAGTAAAGGTTGAATAGTCTATTGATCAGCCCATCCTGCTACACTAGTAAAGGTTGAATAGTCTATTGTTCAGCTAATAGCCCATCCTGCTACACTAGTAAAGGTTGAATAGACTATTGATCAGCCCATCCTGCTACACTAGTAAAGGTTGAATAGTCTATTGATCAGCTAATAGCCCATCCTGCTACACTAGTAAAGGTTGAATAGTCTATTGATCAGCCCATCCTGCTACACTAGTAAAGGTTGAATAGTCTATTGATCAGCTAATAGCCCATCCTGCTACACTAGTAAAGGTTGACTAGTCTATTGATCAGTTAATAGCCCATCCTGCTACACTAGTAAAGGTTGAATAGTCTATTGATCAGCTAATAGCCCATCCTGCTACACTAGTAAAGGTTGAACAGTCTATTGATCAGCTAATAGCCCATCCTGCTACACTAGTAAAGGTTGAATAGTCTATTGATCAGCTAGTAGCCCATCCTGCTACACTAGTAAAGGTTGAATAGTCTATTGATCAGCCCATCCTGCTACACTAGTAAAGGTTGAATACTCTATTGATCAGCTAATAGCCCATCCTGCTACACTAGTAAAGGTTGAACAGTCTATTGATCAGCTAATAGCCCATCCTGCTACACTAGTACAGGTTGAATAGTCTATTGATCAGCTAATAGCCCATCCTGCTACACTAGTAAAGGTTGAATAGTCTATTGATCAGCCCATCCTGCTACACTAGTAAATGTTGAATAGTCTATTGATCATCCCATCCTGCTACACTAGTAAAGGTTGAATAGTCTATTGTTCAGCTAATAGCCCATCCTGCTACACTAGTACAAAGGTTGAATAGTCTATTGATCAGCTAATAGCCCATCCTGCTTCACTAGTAAAGGTTGAATAGTATATTGATCAGCCCATCCTGCTTCACTAGTAAAGGTTGAATAGTCTATTGTTCAGGTAATAGCCCATCCTGCTTCACTAGTAAAGGTTGAATAGACTATTGATTAGCCCATCCTGCTACACTAGTAAAGGTTGAATAGTCTATTGATCAGCCCATCCTGCTACACTAGTAAAGGTTGAATAGTCTATTGATCAGCCCATCCTGCTACACTAGTAAAGGTTGAATAGTCTATTGATCAGCTAATAGCCCACCCTGCTACACTAGTAAAGGTTGAATAGTCTATTGATCAGCTAATAGCCCTTCCTGTTACGCTAGTAATGGTTGAATAGTCTATTGATCAGCCCATCCTGCTACACTAGTAAAGGTTGAATAGTCTATTGATCAGCCCATCCTGCTACACTAGTAAAGGTTGAATAGTCTATTGATCAGCCCATCCTGCTACAATAGTAAAGGTGGAATAGTCTATTGATCAGCTAATAGCCCATCCTGCTACACTAGTAAAGGTTGAATAGTGTATTGTTCAGCTAATAGCCCATCCTGCTACACTAGTAAAGGTTGAATAGTCTATTGTTCAGATAATAGCCCATCCTGCTACACTAGTAAAGGTTGAATAGTCTATTGATCAGCCCATCCTGCTACACTAGTAAAGGTTGAATAGTCTATTGTTCAGCTAATAGCCCATCCTGCTACACTAGTAAATGTTGAATAGACTATTGATCAGCCCATCCTGCTACACTAGTAAAGGTTGAATAGTCTATTGATCAGCTAATAGCCCATCCTGCTACACTAGTAAAGGTTGAATAGTCTATTGATCAGCCCATCCTGCTACACTAGTAAAGGTTGAATAGTCTATTGATCAGCTAATAGCCCATCCTGCTACAATAGTAAAGGTTGACTAGTCTATTGATCAGTTAATAGCCCATCCTGCTACACTAGTAAAGGTTGAATAGTCTATTGATCAGCTAATAGCCCATCCTGCTACACTAGTAAAGGTTGAACAGTCTATTGATCAGCTAATAGCCCATCCTGCTACACTAGTAAAGGTTGAATAGTCTATTGATCAGCTAGTAGCCCATCCTGCTACACTAGTAAAGGTTGAATAGTCTATTGATCAGCCCATCCTGCTACACTAGTAAAGGTTGAATACTCTATTGATCAGCTAATAGCCCATCCTGCTACACTAGTAAAGGTTGAACAGTCTATTGATCAGCTAATAGCCCATCCTGCTACACTAGTACAGGTTGAATAGTCTATTGATCAGCTAATAGCCCATCCTGCTACACTAGTAAAGGTTGAATAGTCTATTGATCAGCCCATCCTGCTACACTAGTAAATGTTGAATAGTCTATTGATCATCCCATCCTGCTACACTAGTAAAGGTTGAATAGTCTTTTGATCTGCCCATCCTGCTACAATAGTAAAGGTTGAATAGTCTATTGTTCAGCTAATAGCCCATCCTGCTACACTAGTACAAAGGTTGAATAGTCTATTGATCAGTTAATAGCCCATCCTGCTTCACTAGTAAAGGTTGAATAGTCTATTGTTCAGCTAATAGCCCATCCTGCTACACTAGTAAAGGTTGACTAGTCTATTGATCAGTTAATAGCCCATCCTGCTACACTAGTAAATGTTGAATAGACTATTGATCAGCCAATCCTGCTACACTAGTAAAGGTTGAATAGTCTATTGATCAGCTAATAGCCCATCCTGCTACACTAGTAAAGGTTGAATAGTCTATTGATCAGCCCATCCTGCTACAATAGTAAAGGTGGAATAGTCTATTGATCAGCTAATAGCCCATCCTGCTACACTAGTAAAGGTTGAATAGTGTATTGTTCAGCTAATAGCCCATCCTGCTACACTAGTAAAGGTTGAATAGTCTATTGTTCAGCTAATAGCCCATCCTGCTACACTAGTACAAAGGTTGAATAGTCTATTGATCAGCTAATAGCCCATCCTGCTTCACTAGTAAAGGTTGAATAGTATATTGATCAGCCCATCCTGCTACACTAGTAAAGGTTGAATAGTCTATTGATCAGCCCATCCTGCTACACTAGTAAAGGTTGAATAGTCTATTGATCAGCCCATCCTGCTACACTAGTAAAGGTAGAATAGTCTATTGATCAGCTAATAGCCCACCCTGCTACACTAGTAAAGGTTGAATAGTCTATTGATCAGCTAATAGCCCTTCCTGTTATACTAGTAATGGTTGAATAGTCTATTGATCAGCCCATCCTGCTACACTAGTAAAGGTTGAATAGTCTATTGATCAGCCCATCCTGCTACACTAGTAAAGGTTGAATAGTCTATTGATCAGCTAATAGCCCATCCTGCTATACTAGTAACGGTTGAACAGTCTATTGATCAGCCCATCCTGCTACACTAGTAAAGGTTGAATAGTCTATTGATCAGCCCATCCTGCTACACTAGTAAAGGTTGAATAGTATATTGATCAGCTAATAGCCCATCCTGATACACTAGTAAAGGTTGAATAGTCTATTGATCAGCCCATCCTGCTACACTAGTAAAGGTTGAATAGTCTATTGTTCAGCTAATAGCCCATCCTGCTACACTAGTACAAAGGTTGAATAGTCTATTGATCAGCTAATAGCCCATCCTGCTTCACTAGTAAAGGTTGAATAGTATATTGATCAGCCCATCCTGCTTCACTAGTAAAGGTTGAATAGTCTATTGTTCAGCTAATAGCCCATCCTGCTTCACTAGTAAAGGTTGAATAGACTATTGATCAGCCCATCCTGCTACACTAGTAAAGGTTGAATAGTCTATTGATCAGCCCATCCTGCTACACTAGTAAAGGTTGAATAGTCTATTGATCAGCCCATCCTGCTACACTAGTAAAGGTTGAATAGTCTATTGATCAGCTAATAGCCCACCCTGCTACACTAGTAAAGGTTGAATAGTCTATTGATCAGCTAATAGCCCTTCCTGTTACACTAGTAATGGTTGAATAGTCTATTGATCAGCCCATCCTGCTACACTAGTAAAGGTTGAATAGTCTATTGATCAGCCCATCCTGCTACACTAGTAAAGGTTGAATAGTCTATTGATCAGCTAATAGCCCATCCTGCTATACTAGTAACGGTTGAACAGTCTATTGATCAGCCCATCCTGCTACACAGTAAAGGTTGAATAGTCTATTGATCAGCCCATCCTGCTACACTAGTAAAGGTTGAATAGTATATTGATCAGCTAATAGCCCATCCTGATACACTAGTAAAGGTTGAATAGTCTATTGATCAGCCCATCCTGCTACACTAGTAAAGGTTGAATAGTCTGTTGATCAGCCCATCCTGCTACACTAGTAAAGGTTGAATAGTCTATTGATCAGCTAATAGCCCATCCTGCTGTACTAGTAAAGGTTGAATAGTCTATTGATCAGCCCATCCTGCTACACTAGTAAAGGTTGAATAGTCTATTGTTCAGCTAATAGCCAATCCTGCTACACTAGTACAAAGGTTGAATAGTCTATTGATCAGCTAATAGCCCATCCTGCTTCACTAGTAAAGGTTGAATAGTCTATTGTTCAGCTAATAGCCCATCCTGCTACACTAGTAAAGGTTGAATAGTCTATTGTTCAGCTAATAGCTCATCCTGCTACACTAGTAAAGGTTGAATAGTCTATTGATCAGCTAATAGCCCATCCTGCTACACTAGTAAAGGTTGAATAGTCTATTGATCAGCCCATCCTGCTACACTAGTAAAGGTTGAATAGTCTATTGATCAGCTAATAGCCCATCCTGCTACACTAGTAAAGGTTGAATAGTCTATTGTTCAGCTAATAGCCCATCCTGCTACACTAGTAAAGGTTGAATAGTCTATTGATCAGCTAATAGCCCATCCTGCTACACTAGTAAAGGTTGAATAGTCTATTGTTCAGCTAATAGCCCATCCTGCTTCACTAGTAAAGGTTGAATAGTCTATTGATCAGCTAATAGCCCATCCTGCTACACTAGTAAAGGTTGAATAGTCTATTGATCAGCCCATCCTGCTACACTAGTAAAGGTTGAATAGTCTATTGATCAGCTAATAGCCCATCCTGCTACACTAGTAAAGGTTGAATAGTCTATTGATCAGCCCATCCTGCTACACTAGTAAAGGTTGAATAGTCTATTGATCAGCTAATAGCCCATCCTGCTACACTAGTAAAGGTTGAATAGACTATTGATCAGCCCATCCTGCTACACTAGTAAAGGTTGAATAGTCTATTGATCAGCTAATAGCCCATCCTGCTACACTAGTAAAGGTTGAATAGTCTATTGATCAGCCCATCCTGCTACACTAGTAAAGGTTGAATAGTCTATTGATCAGCTAATAGCCCATCCTGCTACACTAGTAAAGGTTGAACAGTCTATTGATCAGCCCATCCTGCTACACTAGTAAAGGTTGAATAGTCTATTGATCAGCTAATAGCCCATCCTGCTACACTAGTAAAGGTTGAATAGTCTATTGATCAGCTAATAGCCCATCCTGCTACACTAGTAAAGGTTGAATAGTCTATTGATCAGCTAATAGCCCATCCTGCTACACTAGTAAAGGTTGAATAGTCTATTGATCAGCTAATAGCCCATCCTGCTACACTAGTAAAGGTTGAATAGTCTATTGATCAGCTAATAGCCCATCCTGCTACACTAGTAAAGGTTGAATAGTCTATTGATCAGCTAATAGCCCATCCTGCTACACTAGTAAAGGTTGAATAGTCTATTGATCAGCTAATAGCCCATCCTGCTACACTAGTAAAGGTTGAATAGTCTATTGATCAGCCCATCCTGCTACACTAGTAAAGGTTGAATAGTCTATTGATCAGCTAATAGCCCATCCTGCTACACTAGTAAAGGTTGAATAGTCTATTGTTCAGCTAATAGCCCATCCTGCTACACTAGTAAAGGTTGAATAGTCTATTGATCAGCCAATCCTGCTACACTAGTAAAGGTTGAATACTCTATTGATCAGCTAATAGCCCATCCTGCTACACTAGAAAATGTTGAATAGTCTATTGTTTAGCTAATAGCCCATCCTGCTACACTAGTAAAGGTTGAATAGTCTATTGTTCAGCTAATAGCCCATCCTGCTACACTAGTACAAAGGTTGAATAGTCTATTGATCAGCTAATAGCCCATCCTGCTTCACTAGTAAAGGTTGAATAGTATATTGATCAGCCCATCCTGCTTCACTAGTAAAGGTTGAATAGTCTATTGTTCAGCTAATAGCCCATCCTGCTTCACTAGTAAAGGTTGAATAGACTATTGATTAGCCCATCCTGCTACACTAGTAAAGGTTGAATAGTCTATTGATCAGCCCATCCTGCTACACTAGTAAAGGTTGAATAGTCTATTGATCAGCCCATCCTGCTACACTAGTAAAGGTTGAATAGTCTATTGATCAGCTAATAGCCCACCCTGCTACACTAGTAAAGGTTGAATAGTCTATTGATCAGCTAATAGCCCTTCCTGTTACACTAGTAATGGTTGAATAGTCTATTGATCAGCCCATCCTGCTACACTAGTAAAGGTTGAATAGTCTATTGATCAGCCCATCCTGCTACACTAGTAAAGGTTGAATAGTCTATTGATCAGCTAATAGCCCATCCTGCTACACTAGTAAAGGTTGAATAGTGTATTGTTCAGCTAATAGCCCATCCTGCTACACTAGTAAAGGTTGAAAAGTCTATTGTTCAGCTAATAGCCCATCCTGCTACACTAGTACAAAGGTTGAATAGTCTATTGATCAGCTAATAGTCCATCCTGCTTCACTAGTAAAGGTTGAATAGACTATTGATCAGCCCATCCTGCTACACTAGTAAAGGTTGAATAGTCTATTGATCAGCCCATCCTGCTACACTAGTAAAGGTTGAATAGTCTATTGATCAGCCCATCCTGCTACACTAGTAAAGGTTGAATAGTCTATTGATCAGCTAATAGCCCATCCTGCTACACTAGTAAAGGTTGAATAGTCTATTGATCAGCTAATAGCCCATCCTGCTACACTAGTAAAGGTTGAATAGACTATTGATCAGCCCATCCTGCTACACTAGTAAAGGTTGAATAGTCTATTGATCAGCTAATAGCCCATCCTGCTACACTAGTAAAGGTTGAATAGTCTATTGATCAGCCCATCCTGCTACACTAGTAAAGGTTGAATAGTCTATTGATCAGCTAATAGCCCATCCTGCTACACTAGTAAAGGTTGAACAGTCTATTGATCAGCCCATCCTGCTACACTAGTAAAGGTTGAATAGTCTATTGATCAGCTAATAGCCCATCCTGCTACACTAGTAAAGGTTGAATAGTCTATTGATCAGCTAATAGCCCATCCTGCTACACTAGTAAAGGTTGAATAGTCTATTGATCAGCCCATCCTGCTACAATAGTAAAGGTGGAATAGTCTATTGATCAGCTAATAGCCCATCCTGCTACACTAGTAAAGGTTGAATAGTGTATTGTTCAGCTAATAGCCCATCCTGCTACACTAGTAAAGGTTGAATAGTCTATTGTTCAGCTAATAGCCCATCCTGCTACACTAGTACAAAGGTTGAATAGTCTATTGATCAGCTAATAGCCCATCCTGCTTCACTAGTAAAGGTTGAATAGTATATTGATCAGCCCATCCTGCTTCACTAGTAAAGGTTGAATAGTCTATTGTTCAGCTAATAGCCCATCCTGCTTCACTAGTAAAGGTTGAATAGACTATTGATCAGCCCATCCTGCTACACTAGTAAAGGTTGAATAGTCTATTGATCAGCCCATCCTGCTACACTAGTAAAGGTTGAATAGTCTATTGATCAGCCCATCCTGCTACACTAGTAAAGGTTGAATAGTCTATTGATCAGCTAATAGCCCACCCTGCTACACTAGTAAAGGTTGAATAGTCTATTGATCAGCTAATAGCCCTTCCTGTTACACTAGTAATGGTTGAATAGTCTATTGATCAGCCCATCCTGCTACACTAGTAAAGGTTGAATAGTCTATTGATCAGCCCATCCTGCTACACTAGTAAAGGTTGAATAGTCTATTGATCAGCTAATAGCCCATCCTGCTATACTAGTAACGGTTGAACAGTCTATTGATCAGCCCATCCTGCTACACTAGTAAAGGTTGAATAGTCTATTGATCAGCCCATCCTGCTACACTAGTAAAGGTTGAATAGTATATTGATCAGCTAATAGCCCATCCTGCTACACTAGTAAAGGTTGAATAGTCTATTGATCAGCCCATCCTGCTGTACTAGTAAAGGTTGAATAGTCTATTGATCAGCCTATCCTGCTACACTAGTAAAGGTTGAATACTCTATTGTTCAGCTAATAGCCAATCCTGCTACACTAGTACAAAGGTTGAATAGTCTATTGATCAGCTAATAGCCCATCCTGCTTCACTAGTAAAGGTTGAATAGTCTATTGTTCAGCTAATAGCCCATCCTGCTACACTAGTAAAGGTTGAATAGTCTATTGTTCAGCTAATAGCTCATCCTGCTACACTAGTAAAGGTTGAATAGTCTATTGATCAGCTAATAGCCCATCCTGCTACACTAGTAAAGGTTGAATAGTCTATTGATCAGCTAATAGCCCATCCTGCTACACTAGTAAAGGTTGAATAGTCTATTGATCAGCCCATCCTGCTACACTAGTAAAGGTTGAATAGTCTATTGATCAGCTAATAGCCCATCCTGCTACACTAGTAAAGGTTGAATAGTCTATTGTTCAGCTAATAGCCCATCCTGCTACACTAGTAAAGGTTGAATAGTCTATTGATCAGCTAATAGCCCATCCTGCTACACTAGTAAAGGTTGAATAGTCTATTGTTCAGCTAATAGCCCATCCTGCTTCACTAGTAAAGGTTGAATAGTCTATTGATCAGCTAATAGCCCATCCTGCTACACTAGTAAAGGTTGAATAGTCTATTGATCAGCTAATAGCCCATCCTGCTACACTAGTAAAGGTTGAATAGTCTATTGATCAGCCCATCCTGCTACACTAGTAAAGGTTGAATAGTCTATTGATCAGCTAATAGCCCTTCCTGCTACACTAGTAAAGGTTGAATAGTCTATTGTTCAGCTAATAGCCCATCCTGCTACACTAGTAAAGGTTGAATAGTCTATTGATCAGCTAATAGCCCATCCTGCTACACTAGTAAAGGTTGAATAGTCTATTGTTCAGCTAATAGCCCATCCTGCTTCACTAGTAAAGGTTGAATAGTCTATTGATCAGCTAATAGCCCATCCTGCTACACTAGTAAAGGTTGAATAGTCTATTGATCAGCCCATCCTGCTACACTAGTAAAGGTTGAATAGTCTATTGATCAGCTAATAGCCCATCCTGCTACACTAGTAAAGGTTGAATAGTCTATTGATCAGCCCATCCTGCTACACTAGTAAAGGTTGAATAGTCTATTGATCAGCTAATAGCCCATCCTGCTACACTAGTAAAGGTTGAATAGACTATTGATCAGCCCATCCTGCTACACTAGTAAAGGTTGAATAGTCTATTGATCAGCTAATAGCCCATCCTGCTACACTAGTAAAGGTTGAATAGTCTATTGATCAGCCCATCCTGCTACACTAGTAAAGGTTGAATAGTCTATTGATCAGCTAATAGCCCATCCTGCTACACTAGTAAAGGTTGAACAGTCTATTGATCAGCCCATCCTGCTACACTAGTAAAGGTTGAATAGTCTATTGATCAGCTAATAGCCCATCCTGCTACACTAGTAAAGGTTGAATAGTCTATTGATCAGCTAATAGCCCATCCTGCTACACTAGTAAAGGTTGAATAGTCTATTGATCAGCTAATAGCCCATCCTGCTACACTAGTAAAGGTTGAATAGTCTATTGTTCAGCTAATAGCCCATCCTGCTACACTAGTAAAGGTTGAATAGTCTATTGATCAGCTAATAGCCCATCCTGCTACACTAGTAAAGGTTGAATAGTCTATTGATCAGCTAATAGCCCATCCTGCTACACTAGTAAAGGTTGAATAGTCTATTGATCAGCTAATAGCCCATCCTGCTACACTAGTAAAGGTTGAATAGTCTATTGATCAGCCCATCCTGCTACACTAGTAAAGGTTGAATAGTCTATTGATCAGCTAATAGTCCATCCTGCTTCACTAGTAAAGGTTGAATAGACTATTGATCAGCCCATCCTGCTACACTAGTAAAGGTTGAATAGTCTATTGATCAGCCCATCCTGCTACACTAGTAAAGGTTGAATAGTCTATTGATCAGCCCATCCTGCTACACTAGTAAAGGTTGAATAGTCTATTGATCAGCTAATAGCCCATCCTGCTACACTAGTAAAGGTTGAATAGTCTATTGATCAGCTAATAGCCCATCCTGATACACTAGTAAAGGTTGAATAGACTATTGATCAGCCCATCCTGCTACACTAGTAAAGGTTGAATAGTCTATTGATCAGCTAATAGCCCATCCTGCTACACTAGTAAAGGTTGAATAGTCTATTGATCAGCCCATCCTGCTACACTAGTAAAGGTTGAATAGTCTATTGATCAGCTAATAGCCCATCCTGCTACACTAGTAAAGGTTGAACAGTCTATTGATCAGCCCATCCTGCTAAACTAGTAAAGGTTGAATAGTCTATTGATCAGCTAATAGCCCATCCTGCTACACTAGTAAAGGTTGAATAGTCTATTGATCAGCTAATAGCCCATCCTGCTACACTAGTAAAGGTTGAATAGTCTATTGATCAGCTAATAGCCCATCCTGCTACACTAGTAAAGGTTGAACAGTCTATTGATCAGCCCATCCTGCTACACTAGTAAAGGTTGAATAGTCTATTGATCAGCTAATAGCCCATCCTGCTACACTAGTAAAGGTTGAATAGTCTATTGATCAGCTAATAGCCCATCCTGCTACACTAGTAAAGGTTGAATAGTCTATTGATCAGCCCATCCTGCTACAATAGTAAAGGTGGAATAGTCTATTGATCAGCTAATAGCCCATCCTGCTACACTAGTAAAGGTTGAATAGTGTATTGTTCAGCTAATAGCCCATCCTGCTACACTAGTAAAGGTTGAATAGTCTATTGTTCAGCTAATAGCCCATCCTGCTACACTAGTACAAAGGTTGAATAGTCTATTGATCAGCTAATAGCCCATCCTGCTTCACTAGTAAAGGTTGAATAGTATATTGATCAGCCCATCCTGCTTCACTAGTAAAGGTTGAATAGTCTATTGTTCAGCTAATAGCCCATCCTGCTTCACTAGTAAAGGTTGAATAGACTATTGATCAGCCCATCCTGCTACACTAGTAAAGGTTGAATAGTCTATTGATCAGCCCATCCTGCTACACTAGTAAAGGTTGAATAGTCTATTGATCAGCCCATCCTGCTACACTAGTAAAGGTTGAATAGTCTATTGATCAGCTAATAGCCCACCCTGCTACACTAGTAAAGGTTGAATAGTCTATTGATCAGCTAATAGCCCTTCCTGTTACACTAGTAATGGTTGAATAGTCTATTGATCAGCCCATCCTGCTACACTAGTAAAGGTTGAATAGTCTATTGATCAGCCCATCCTGCTACACTAGTAAAGGTTGAATAGTCTATTGATCAGCTAATAGCCCATCCTGCTATACTAGTAACGGTTGAACAGTCTATTGATCAGCCCATCCTGCTACACTAGTAAAGGTTGAATAGTCTATTGATCAGCCCATCCTGCTACACTAGTAAAGGTTGAATAGTATATTGATCAGCTAATAGCCCATCCTGCTACACTAGTAAAGGTTGAATAGTCTATTGATCAGCCCATCCTGCTGTACTAGTAAAGGTTGAATAGTCTATTGATCAGCCTATCCTGCTACACTAGTAAAGGTTGAATAGTCTATTGTTCAGCTAATAGCCAATCCTGCTACACTAGTACAAAGGTTGAATAGTCTATTGATCAGCTAATAGCCCATCCTGCTTCACTAGTAAAGGTTGAATAGTCTATTGTTCAGCTAATAGCCCATCCTGCTACACTAGTAAAGGTTGAATAGTCTATTGTTCAGCTAATAGCTCATCCTGCTACACTAGTAAAGGTTGAATAGTCTATTGATCAGCTAATAGCCCATCCTGCTACACTAGTAAAGGTTGAATAGTCTATTGATCAGCTAATAGCCCATCCTGCTACACTAGTAAAGGTTGAATAGTCTATTGATCAGCCCATCCTGCTACACTAGTAAAGGTTGAATAGTCTATTGATCAGCTAATAGCCCATCCTGCTACACTAGTAAAGGTTGAATAGTCTATTGTTCAGCTAATAGCCCATCCTGCTACACTAGTAAAGGTTGAATAGTCTATTGATCAGCTAATAGCCCATCCTGCTACACTAGTAAAGGTTGAATAGTCTATTGTTCAGCTAATAGCCCATCCTGCTTCACTAGTAAAGGTTGAATAGTCTATTGATCAGCTAATAGCCCATCCTGCTACACTAGTAAAGGTTGAATAGTCTATTGATCAGCTAATAGCCCATCCTGCTACACTAGTAAAGGTTGAATAGTCTATTGATCAGCCCATCCTGCTACACTAGTAAAGGTTGAATAGTCTATTGATCAGCTAATAGCCCATCCTGCTACACTAGTAAAGGTTGAATAGTCTATTGTTCAGCTAATAGCCCATCCTGCTACACTAGTAAAGGTTGAATAGTCTATTGATCAGCTAATAGCCCATCCTGCTACACTAGTAAAGGTTGAATAGTCTATTGTTCAGCTAATAGCCCATCCTGCTTCACTAGTAAAGGTTGAATAGTCTATTGATCAGCTAATAGCCCATCCTGCTACACTAGTAAAGGTTGAATAGTCTATTGATCAGCCCATCCTGCTACACTAGTAAAGGTTGAATAGTCTATTGATCAGCTAATAGCCCATCCTGCTACACTAGTAAAGGTTGAATAGTCTATTGATCAGCCCATCCTGCTACACTATTAAAGGTTGAATAGTCTATTGATCAGCTAATAGCCCATCCTGCTACACTAGTAAAGGTTGAATAGACTATTGATCAGCCCATCCTGCTACACTAGTAAAGGTTGAATAGTCTATTGATCAGCTAATAGCCCATCCTGCTACACTAGTAAAGGTTGAATAGTCTATTGATCAGCCCATCCTGCTACACTAGTAAAGGTTGAATAGTCTATTGATCAGCTAATAGCCCATCCTGCTACACTAGTAAAGGTTGAACAGTCTATTGATCAGCCCATCCTGCTACACTAGTAAAGGTTGAATAGTCTATTGATCAGCTAATAGCCCATCCTGCTACACTAGTAAAGGTTGAATAGTCTATTGATCAGCTAATAGCCCATCCTGCTACACTAGTAAAGGTTGAATAGTCTATTGATCAGCTAATAGCCCATCCTGCTACACTAGTAAAGGTTGAATAGTCTATTGTTCAGCTAATAGCCCATCCTGCTACACTAGTAAAGGTTGAATAGTCTATTGATCAGCTAATAGCCCATCCTGCTACACTAGTAAAGGTTGAATAGTCTATTGATCAGCTAATAGCCCATCCTGCTACACTAGTAAAGGTTGAATAGTCTATTGATCAGCTAATAGCCCATCCTGCTACACTAGTAAAGGTTGAATAGTCTATTGATCAGCCCATCCTGCTACACTAGTAAAGGTTGAATAGTCTATTGATCAGCTAATAGCCCATCCTGCTACACTAGTAAAGGTTGAATAGTCTATTGTTCAGCTAATAGCCCATCCTGCTACACTAGTAAAGGTTGAATAGTCTATTGATCAGCCCATCCTGCTACACTAGTAAAGGTTGAATACTCTATTGATCAGCTAATAGCCCATCCTGCTACACTAGAAAATGTTGAATAGTCTATTGTTTAGCTAATAGCCCATCCTGCTACACTAGTAAAGGTTGAATAGTCTATTGATCAGCTAATAGCCCATCCTGCTACACTAGTAAAGGTTGAATAGTCTATTGATCAGCCCATCCTGCTACACTATTAAAGGTTGAATAGTCTATTGATCAGCTAATAGCCCATCCTGCTACACTAGTAAAGGTTGAATAGACTATTGATCAGCCCATCCTGCTACACTAGTAAAGGTTGAATAGTCTATTGATCAGCTAATAGCCCATCCTGCTACACTAGTAAAGGTTGAATAGTCTATTGATCAGCCCATCCTGCTACACTAGTAAAGGTTGAATAGTCTATTGATCAGCTAATAGCCCATCCTGCTACACTAGTAAAGGTTGAACAGTCTATTGATCAGCCCATCCTGCTACACTAGTAAAGGTTGAATAGTCTATTGATCAGCTAATAGCCCATCCTGCTACACTAGTAAAGGTTGAATAGTCTATTGATCAGCTAATAGCCCATCCTGCTACACTAGTAAAGGTTGAATAGTCTATTGATCAGCTAATAGCCCATCCTGCTACACTAGTAAAGGTTGAATAGTCTATTGTTCAGCTAATAGCCCATCCTGCTACACTAGTAAAGGTTGAATAGTCTATTGATCAGCTAATAGCCCATCCTGCTACACTAGTAAAGGTTGAATAGTCTATTGATCAGCTAATAGCCCATCCTGCTACACTAGTAAAGGTTGAATAGTCTATTGATCAGCTAATAGCCCATCCTGCTACACTAGTAAAGGTTGAATAGTCTATTGATCAGCCCATCCTGCTACACTAGTAAAGGTTGAATAGTCTATTGATCAGCTAATAGCCCATCCTGCTACACTAGTAAAGGTTGAATAGTCTATTGTTCAGCTAATAGCCCATCCTGCTACACTAGTAAAGGTTGAATAGTCTATTGATCAGCCCATCCTGCTACACTAGTAAAGGTTGAATACTCTATTGATCAGCTAATAGCCCATCCTGCTACACTAGAAAATGTTGAATAGTCTATTGTTTAGCTAATAGCCCATCCTGCTACACTAGTAAAGGTTGAATAGTCTATTGTTCAGCTAATAGCCCATCCTGCTACACTAGTACAAAGGTTGAATAGTCTATTGATCAGCTAATAGCCCATCCTGCTTCACTAGTAAAGGTTGAATAGTATATTGATCAGCCCATCCTGCTTCACTAGTAAAGGTTGAATAGTCTATTGTTCAGCTAATAGCCCATCCTGCTTCACTAGTAAAGGATGAATAGACTATTGATTAGCCCATCCTGCTACACTAGTAAAGGTTGAATAGTCTATTGATCAGCCCATCCTGCTACACTAGTAAAGGTTGAATAGTCTATTGATCAGCCCATCCTGCTACACTAGTAAAGGTTGAATAGTCTATTGATCAGCTAATAGCCCACCCTGCTACACTAGTAAAGGTTGAATAGTCTATTGATCAGCTAATAGCCCTTCCTGTTACACTAGTAATGGTTGAATAGTCTATTGATCAGCCCATCCTGCTACACTAGTAAAAGTTGAATAGTCTATTGATCAGCCCATCCTGCTACAATAGTAAAGGTGGAATAGTCTATTGATCAGCTAATAGCCCATCCTGCTACACTAGTAAAGGTTGAATAGTGTATTGTTCAGCTAATAGCCCATCCTGCTACACTAGTAAAGGTTGAATAGTCTATTGTTCAGCTAATAGCCCATCCTGCTACACTAGTACAAAGGTTGAATAGTCTATTGATCAGCTAATAGCCCATCCTGCTTCACTAGTAAAGATTGAATAGACTATTGATCAGCCCATCCTGCTACACTAGTAAAGGTTGAATAGTCTATTGATCAGCCCATCCTGCTACACTAGTAAAGGTTGAATAGTCTATTGATCAGCCCATCCTGCTACACTAGTAAAGGTTGAATAGTCTATTGATCAGCTAATAGCCCATCCTGCTACACTAGTAAAGGTTGAATAGTCTATTGTTCAGCTAATAGCCCATCCTGCTACACTAGTAAAGGTTGAATAGACTATTGATCAGCCCATCCTGCTACACTAGTAAAGGTTGAATAGTCTATTGATCAGCTAATAGCCCATCCTGCTACACTAGTAAAGGTTGAATAGTCTATTGATCAGCCCATCCTGCTACACTAGTAAAGGTTGAATAGTCTATTGATCAGCTAATAGCCCATCCTGCTACACTAGTAAAGGTTGAACAGTCTATTGATCAGCCCATCCTGCTACACTAGTAAAGGTTGAATAGTCTATTGATCAGCTAATAGCCCATCCTGCTACACTAGTAAAGGTTGAATAGTCTATTGATCAGCTAATAGCCCATCCTGCTACACTAGTAAAGGTTGAATAGTCTATTGATCAGCTAATAGCCCATCCTGCTACACTAGTAAAGGTTGAATAGTCTATTGTTCAGCTAATAGCCCATCCTGCTACACTAGTAAAGGTTGAATAGTCTATTGATCAGCTAATAGCCCATCCTGCTACACTAGTAAAGGTTGAATAGTCTATTGATCAGCTAATAGCCCATCCTGCTACACTAGTAAAGGTTGAATAGTCTATTGATCAGCTAATAGCCCATCCTGCTACACTAGTAAAGGTTGAATAGTCTATTGATCAGCCCATCCTGCTACACTAGTAAAGGTTGAATAGTCTTTTGATCAGCTAATAGCCCATCCTGCTACACTAGTAAAGGTTGAATAGTCTATTGTTCAGCTAATAGCCCATCCTGCTACACTAGTAAAGGTTGAATAGTCTATTGATCAGCCCATCCTGCTACACTAGTAAAGGTTGAATACTCTATTGATCAGCTAATAGCCCATCCTGCTACACTAGAAAATGTTGAATAGTCTATTGTTTAGCTAATAGCCCATCCTGCTACACTAGTAAACGTTGAATAGTCTATTGATCAGCCCATCCTGCTACACTAGTAAAGGTTGAATAGTCTATTGTTCAGCTAATAGCCCATCCTGCTACACTAGTACAAAGGTTGAATAGTCTATTGATCAGCTAATAGCCCATCCTGCTTCACTAGTAAAGGTTGAATAGTATATTGATCAGCCCATCCTGCTTCACTAGTAAAGGTTGAATAGTCTATTGTTCAGCTAATAGCCCATCCTGCTTCACTAGTAAAGGATGAATAGACTATTGATTAGCCCATCCTGCTACACTAGTAAAGGTTGAATAGTCTATTGATCAGCCCATCCTGCTACACTAGTAAAGGTTGAATAGTCTATTGATCAGCCCATCCTGCTACACTAGTAAAGGTTGAATAGTCTATTGATCAGCTAATAGCCCACCCTGCTACACTAGTAAAGGTTGAATAGTGTATTGTTCAGCTAATAGCCCATCCTGCTACACTAGTAAAGGTTGAATAGTCTATTGTTCAGCTAATAGCCCATCCTGCTACACTAGTACAAAGGTTGAATAGTTATTGATCAGCTAATAGCCCATCCTGCTTCACTAGTAAAGGTTGAATAGACTATTGATCAGCCCATCCTGCTACACTAGTAAAGGTTGAATAGTCTATTGATCAGCCCATCCTGCTACACTAGTAAAGGTTGAATAGTCTATTGATCAGCCCATCCTGCTACACTAGTAAAGGTTGAATAGTCTATTGATCAGCTAATAGCCCATCCTGCTACACTAGTAAAGGTTGAATAGTCTATTGTGCAGCTAATAGCCCATCCTGCTACACTAGTAAAGGTTGAATAGACTATTGATCAGCCCATCCTGCTACACTAGTAAAGGTTGAATAGTCTATTGATCAGCTAATAGCCCATCCTGCTACACTAGTAAAGGTTGAATAGTCTATTGATCAGCCCATCCTGCTACACTAGTAAAGGTTGAATAGTCTATTGATTAGCTAATAGCCCATCCTGCTACACTAGTAAAGGTTGAACAGTCTATTGATCAGCCCATCCTGCTACACTAGTAAAGGTTGAATAGTCTATTGATCAGCTAATAGCCCATCCTGCTACACTAGTAAAGGTTGAATAGTCTATTGATCAGCTAATAGCCCATCCTGCTACACTAGTAAAGGTTGAATAGTCTATTGATCAGCTAATAGCCCATCCTGCTACACTAGTAAAGGTTGAATAGTCTATTGATCAGCTAATAGCCCATCCTGCTACACTAGTAAAGGTTGAATAGTCTATTGATCAGCTAATAGCCCATCCTGCTACACTAGTAAAGGTTGAATAGTCTATTGATCAGCTAATAGCCCATCCTGCTACACTAGTAAAGGTTGAAGAGTCTATTGATCAGCTAATAGCCCATCCTGCTACACTAGTAAAGGTTGAATAGTCTATTGATCAGACCATCCTGCTACACTAGTAAAGGTTGAATAGTCTATTGATCAGCTAATAGCCCATCCTGCTACACTAGTAAAGGTTGAATAGTCTATTGTTCAGCTAATAGCCCATCCTGCTACACTAGTAAAGGTTGAATAGTCTATTGATCAGCCCATCCTGCTACACTAGTAAAGGTTGAATACTCTATTGATCAGCTAATAGCCCATCCTGCTACACTAGTAAAGGTTGAATAGTCTATTGATCAGCTAATAGCCCATCCTGCTACACTAGTAAAGGTTGAATAGTCTATTGTTCAGCTAGTAGCCCATCCTGCTTCACTAGTAAAGGTTGAATGGTCTATTGTTCAGCTAATAGCCCATCCTGCTACACTAGTAAAGGTTGACTAGTCTATTGATCAGTTAATAGCCCATCCTGCTTCACTAGTAAAGGTTGAATAGTCTATTGTTCAGCTAATAGCCCATCCTGCTACACTAGTAAAGGTTGACTAGTCTATTGATCAGTTAATAGCCCATCCTGCTACACTAGTAAAGGTTGAATAGACTATTGATCAGCCCATCCTGCTACACTAGTAAAGGTTGAATAGTCTATTGATCAGCCCATCCTGCTACACTAGTAAAGGTTGAATAGTCTATTGATCAGCTAATAGCCCATCCTGCTACACTGGTAAAGGTTGAATAGTCTATTGATCAGCTAATAGCCCATCCTGCTACACTAGTAAAGGTTGAATAGTCTATTGATCAGCTAATAGCCCATCCTGCTACACTAGTAAAGGTTGAATAGTCTATTGATCAGCTAATAGCCCATCCTGCTACACTAGTAAAGGTTGAATAGTCTATTGATCAGCTAATAGCCCATCCTGCTACACTAGTAAAGGTTGAATAGTCTATTGATCAGCCCATCCTGCTACACTAGTAAAGGTTGAATAGTCTATTGATCAGCTAATAGCCCATCCTGCTACACTGGTAAAGGTTGAATAGTCTATTGATCAGCCCATCCTGCTACACTAGTAAAGGTTGAATAGTCTATTGATCAGCTAATAGCCCATCCTGCTACACTAGTAAAGGTTGAATAGTCTATTGATCAGCTAATAGCCCATCCTGCTACACTAGTAAAGGTTGAATAGTCTATTGATCAGCTAATAGCCCATCCTGCTACACTAGTAAAGGTTGAATAGTCTATTGATCAGCTAATAGCCCTTCCTGTTACACTAGTAATGGTTGAATAGTCTATTGATCAGCCCATCCTGCTACACTAGTTAAGGTTGAATAGTTTATTGATCAGCCCATCCTGCTACACTAGTAAAGGTTGAATAGTGTATTGATCAGCTAATAGCCCATCCTGCTATACTAGTAAAGGTTGAATAGTCTATTGATCAGCTAATAGCCCATCCTGCTATACTAGTAAAGGTTGAATAGTCTATTGATCAGCCCATCCTGCTACACTAGTAAAGGTTGAATAGTCTATTGATCAGCTAATAGCCCATCCTGCTATACTAGTAAAGGTTGAATAGTCTATTGATCAGCCCATCCTGCTACACTAGTAAAGGTTGAATAGTCTATTGATCAGCCCATCCTGCTACACTAGTAAAGGTTGAATAGTATATTGATCAGCTAATAGCCCATCCTGCTACACTAGTAAAGGTTGAATAGTCTATTGATCAGGCCATTCTGCTACACTAGTAAAGGTTGAATAGTCTATTGATCAGCCCATCCTGCTACACTAGTAAAGGTTGAATAGTCTATTGATCAGCTAATAGCCCATCCTGCTATACTAGTAAAGGTTGAGTAGTCTATTGATCAGCCCATCCTGCTACACTAGTAAAGGTTGAATAGTCTATTGTTCAGCTAATAGCCCATCCTGCTACACTAGTACAAAGGTTGAATAGTCTATTGATCAGCTAATAGCCCATCCTGCTTCACTAGTAAAGGTTGAATAGTCTATTGTTCAGCTAATAGCCCATCCTGCTACAGTAGTAAAGGTTGAATAGTCTATTGTTCAGCTAATAGCTCATCCTGCTACACTAGTAAAGGTTGAATAGTCTATTGATCAGCTAATAGCCCATCCTGCTACACTAGTAAAGGTTGAATAGTCTATTGATCAGCTAATAGCCCATCCTGCTACACTAGTAAAGGTTGAATAGTCTATTGATCAGCCCATCCTGCTACACTAGTAAAGGTTGAATAGTCTATTGATCAGCTAATAGCCCATCCTGCTACACTAGTAAAGGTTGAATAGTCTATTGATCAGCTAATAACCCATCCTGCTACACTAGTAAAGGTTGAATAGTCTATTGATCAGCCCATCCTGCTACACTAGTAAAGGTTGAATAGTCTATTGTTCAGCTAATAGCCCATCCTGCTACACTAGTAAAGGTTGAATAGTCTATTGATCAGCCCATCCTGCTACACTAGTAAAGGTTGAATAGTCTATTGTTCAGCTAATAGCCCATCCTGCTACACTAGTACAAAGGTTGAATAGTCTATTGATCAGCTAATAGCCCATCCTGCTTCACTAGTAAAGGTTGAATAGTCTATTGTTCAGCTAATAGCCCATCCTGCTACACTAGTAAAGGTTGACTAGTCTATTGGTCAGTTAATAATCCATCCTGCTACACTAGTAAAGGTTGAATAGACTATTGATCAGCCCATCCTGCTACACTAGTAAAGGTTGAATAGTCTATTGATCAGCTAATAGCCCATCCTGCTACACTAGTAAAGGTTGAATAGTCTATTGATCAGCCCATCCTGCTACAATAGTAAAGGTGGAATAGTCTATTGATCAGCTAATAGCCCATCCTGCTACACTAGTAAAGGTTGAATAGTGTATTGTTCAGCTAATAGCCCATCCTTCTACACTAGTAAAGGTTGAATAGTCTATTGTTCAGCTAATAGCCCATCCTGCTACACTAGTACAAAGGTTGAATAGTCTATTGATCAGCTAATAGCCCATCCTGCTTCACTAGTAAAGGTTGAATAGTCTATTGTTCAGCTAATAGCCCATCCTGCTACACTAGTAAAGGTTGACTAGTCTATTGATCAGTTAATAGCCCATCCTGCTACACTAGTAAAGGTTGAATAGACTATTGATCAGCCCATCCTGCTACACTAGTAAAGGTTGAATAGTCTATTGATCAGCCCATCCTGCTACACTAGTAAAGGTTGAATAGTCTATTGATCAGCTAATAGCCCATCCTGCTACACTGGTAAAGGTTGAATAGTCTATTGATCAGCCCATCCTGCTACACTAGTAAATGTTGAATAGTCTATTGATCAGCTAATAGCCCATCCTGCTACACTAGTAAAGGTTGAATAGTCTATTGATCAGCTAATAGCCCATCCTGCTACACTAGTAAAGGTTGAATAGTCTATTGATCAGCTAATAGCCCATCCTGCTACACTAGTAAAGGTTGAATAGTCTATTGATCAGCTAATAGCCCTTCCTGTTACACTAGCAATTGTTGAATAGTCTATTGATCAGCCCATCCTGCTACACTAGTTAAAGGTTGAATAGTTTATTGATCAGCCCATCCTGCTACACTAGTAAAGGTTGAATAGTGTATTGATCAGCCCATCCTTCTACACTAGTAAAGGTTGAATAGTGTATTGTTCAGCTAATAGCCCATCCTGCTACACTAGTAAAGGTTGAATAGTCTATTGTTCAGCTAATAGCCCATCCTGCTACACTAGTACAAAGGTTGAATAGTCTATTGATCAGCTAATAGCCCATCCTGCTTCACTAGTAAAGGTTGAATAGTCTATTGTTCAGCTAATAGCCCATCCTGCTACACTAGTAAAGGTTGACTAGTCTATTGATCAGTTAATAGCCCATCCTGCTACACTAGTAAAGGTTGAATAGACTATTGATCAGCCCATCCTGCTACACTAGTAAAGGTTGAATAGTCTATTGATCAGCCCATCCTGCTACACTAGTAAAGGTTGAATAGTCTATTGATCAGCTAATAGCCCATCCTGCTACACTGGTAAAGGTTGAATAGTCTATTGATCAGCTAATAGCCCATCCTGCTACACTAGTAAAGGTTGAATAGTCTATTGATCAGCTAATAGCCCATCCTGCTACACTAGTAAAGGTTGAATAGTCTATTGATCAGCTAATAGCCCATCCTGCTACACTAGTAAAGGTTGAATAGTCTATTGATCAGCTAATAGCCCATCCTGCTACACTAGTAAAGGTTGAATAGTCTATTGATCAGCTAATAGCCCATCCTGCTACACTGGTAAAGGTTGAATAGTCTATTGATCAGCCCATCCTGCTACACTAGTAAAGGTTGAATAGTCTATTGATCAGCTAATAGCCCATCCTGCTACACTAGTAAAGGTTGAATAGTCTATTGATCAGCTAATAGCCCATCCTGCTACACTAGTAAAGGTTGAATAGTCTATTGATCAGCTAATAGCCCATCCTGCTACACTAGTAAAGGTTGAATAGTCTATTGATCAGCTAATAGCCCTTCCTGTTACACTAGTAATGGTTGAATAGTCTATTGATCAGCCCATCCTGCTACACTAGTTAAGGTTGAATAGTTTATTGATCAGCCCATCCTGCTACACTAGTAAAGGTTGAATAGTGTATTGATCAGCTAATAGCCCATCCTGCTATACTAGTAAAGGTTGAATAGTCTATTGATCAGCTAATAGCCCATCCTGCTATACTAGTAAAGGTTGAATAGTCTATTGATCAGCCCATCCTGCTACACTAGTAAAGGTTGAATAGTATATTGATCAGCTAATAGCCCATCCTGCTACACTAGTAAAGGTTGAATAGTCTATTGATCAGGCCATTCTGCTACACTAGTAAAGGTTGAATAGTCTATTGATCAGCCCATCCTGCTACACTAGTAAAGGTTGAATAGTCTATTGATCAGCTAATAGCCCATCCTGCTATACTAGTAAAGGTTGAGTAGTCTATTGATCAGCCCATCCTGCTACACTAGTAAAGGTTGAATAGTCTATTGTTCAGCTAATAGCCATCCTGCTACACTAGTACAAAGGTTGAATAGTATATTGATCAGCTAATAGCCCATCCTGCTTCACTAGTAAAGGTTGAATAGTCTATTGTTCAGCTAATAGCCCATCCTGCTACAGTAGTAAAGGTTGAATAGTCTATTGTTCAGCTAATAGCTCATCCTGCTACACTAGTAAAGGTTGAATAGTCTATTGATCAGCTAATAGCCCATCCTGCTACACTAGTAAAGGTTGAAAAGTCTATTGATCAGCTAATAGCCCATCCTGCTACACTAGTAAAGGTTGAATAGTCTATTGTACATCCCATCCTGCTACACTAGTAAAGGTTGAATAGTCTATTGATCAGCTAATAGCCCATCCTGCTACACTAGTAAAGGTTGAATAGTCTATTGTTCAGCTAATAGCCCATCCTGCTACACTAGTAAAGGTTGAATAGTCTATTGATCAGCCCATCCTGCTACACTAGTAAAGGTTGAATAGTCTATTGATCAGCTAATAGCCCATCCTGCTACACTAGTAAAGGTTGAATAGTCTATTGATCAGCCCATCCTGCTACAATAGTAAAGGTGGAAAAGTCTATTGATCAGCTAATAGCCCATCCTGCTACACTAGTAAAGGTTGAATAGTGTATTGTTCAGCTAATAGCCCATCCTGCTACACTAGTAAAGGTTGAATAGTCTATTGTTCAGCTAATAGCCCATCCTGCTACACTAGTACAAAGGTTGAATAGTCTATTGATCAGCTAATAGCCCATCCTGCTTCACTAGTAAAGGTTGAATAGTATATTGATCAGCTAATAGCCCATCCTGCTTCACTAGTAAAGGTTGAATAGTCTATTGATCAGCCCATCCTGCTACACGAGTAAAGGTTGAATAGTCTATTGATCAGCTAATAGCCCATCCTGCTACACTAGTAAAGGTTGAATAGTCTATTGATCAGCTAATAGCCCATCCTGCTACACTAGTAAAGGTTGAATAGTCTATTGATCAGCTAATAGCCCATCCTGCTACACTAGTAAAGGTTGAATAGTCTATTGATCAGCTAATAGCCCATCCTGCTACACTAGTAAAGGTTGAATAGTCTATTGATCAGCTAATAGCCCATCCTCCTACACTAGTAAAGGTTGAATAGTCTATTGATCAGCCCATCCTGCTACACGAGTAAAGGTTGAATAGTCTATTGATCAGCTAATAGCCCATCCTGCTACACTAGTAAAGGTTGAATAGTCTATTGATCAGCTAATAGCCCTTCCTGTTACACTAGTAATGGTTGAATAGTCTATTGATCAGCCCATCCTGCTACACTAGTAAAGGTTGAATAGTCTATTGATCAGCCCATCCTGCTACACTAGTAAAGGTTGAATAGTCTATTGATCAGCTAATAGCCAATCCTGCTATACTAGTAAAGGTTGAATAGTCTATTGATCAGCCCATCCTGCTATACTAGTAAAGGTTGAATAGTCTATTGATCAGCCCATCCTGCTATACTAGTAACGGTTGCACAGTCTATTGATCAGCCCATCCTGCTACACTAGTAAAGGTTGAATAGTCTATTGATCAGCCCATCCTGCTACACTTGTAAAGGTTGAATAGTATATTGATCAGCTAATAGCCCATCCTGCTACACTAGTAAAGGTTGAATAGTCTATTGATCAGCCCATCCTGCTACACTAGTAAAGGTTGAATAGTCTATTGATCAGCCCATCCTGCTACACTAGTAAAGGTTGAATAGTCTATTGATCAGCTAATAGCCCATCCTGCTATACTAGTAAAGGTTGAATAGTCTATTGATCAGCCCATCCTGCTACACTAGTAAAGGTTGAATAGTCTATTGTTCAGCTAATAGCCCATCCTGCTACACTAGTACAAAGGTTGAATAGTCTATTGATCAGCTAATAGCCCATCCTGCTTCACTAGTAAATGTTGAATAGTCTATTGTTCAGCTAATAGCCCATCCTGCTACACTAGTAAAGGTTGAATAGTCTATTGATCAGCCCATCCTGCTACACTAGTAAAGGTTGAATAGTCTATTGATCAGCTAATAGCCCATCCTGCTACACTAGTAAAGGTTGAATAGTCTATTGTTCAGCTAATAGCCCATCCTGCTACACTAGTAAAGGTTGAATAGTCTATTGATCAGCCCATCCTGCTACACTAGTAAAGGTTGAATAGTCTATTGATCAGCTAATAGCACATCCTGCTTCACTAGTAAAGGTTGAATAGTCTATTGTTCAGCTAATAGCCCATCCTGCTACACTAGTAAAGGTTGACTAGTCTATTGATCAGTTAATAGCCCATCCTGCTACACAAGTAAAGGTTGAATAGTCTATTGATCAGCCCATCCTGCTACACTAGTAAAGGTTGAATAGTCTATTGATCAGCCCATCCTGCTACACTAGTAAAGGTTGAATATAGTCTATTGTTCAGCTAATAGCCCATCCTGCTACACTAGTAAAGGTTGAATAGTCTATTGATCTGCCCATCCTGCTACACTAGTAAAGGTTGAATAGTCTATTGTTCAGCTAATAGCCCATCCTGCTACACTAGTACAAAGGTTGAATAGTCTATTGATCAGCTAATAGCCCATCCTGCTTCACTAGTAAAGGTTGAATAGTCTATTGTTCAGCTAATAGCCCATCCTGCTACACTAGTAAAGGTTGACTAGTCTATTGGTCAGTTAATAGCCCATCCTGCTACACTAGTAAAGGTTGAATAGACTATTGATCAGCCCATCCTGCTACACTAGTAAAGGTTGAATAGTCTATTGATCAGCTAATAGCCCATCCTGCTACACTAGTAAAGGTTGAATAGTCTATTGATCAGCCCATCCTGCTACAATAGTAAAGGTGGAATAGTCTATTGATCAGCTAATAGCCCATCCTGCTACACTAGTAAAGGTTGAATAGTGTATTGTTCAGCTAATAGCCCATCCTGCTACACTAGTAAAGGTTGAATAGTCTATTGTTCAGCTAATAGCCCATCCTGCTACACTAGTACAAAGGTTGAATAGTCTATTGATCAGCTAATAGCCCATCCTGCTTCACTAGTAAAGGTTGAATAGTCTATTGTTCAGCTAATAGCCCATCCTGCTACACTAGTAAAGGTTGACTAGTCTATTGATCAGTTAATAGCCCATCCTGCTACACTAGTAAAGGTTGAATAGACTATTGATCAGCCCATCCTGCTACACTAGTAAAGGTTGAATAGTCTATTGATCAGCCCATCCTGCTACACTAGTAAAGGTTGAATAGTCTATTGATCAGCTAATAGCCCATCCTGCTACACTGGTAAAGGTTGAATAGTCTATTGATCAGCCCATCCTGCTACACTAGTAAAGGTTGAATAGTCTATTGATCAGCCCATCCTGCTACACTAGTAAAGGTTGAATAGTATATTGATCAGCTAATAGCCCATCCTGCTACACTAGTAAAGGTTGAATAGTCTATTGATCAGCCCATCCTGCTACACTAGTAAAGGTTGAATAGTCTATTGATCAGCTAATAGCCCATCCTGCTATACTAGTAAAGGTTGAATAGTCTATTGATCAGCCCATCCTGCTACACTAGTAAAGGTTGAATAGTCTATTGTTCAGCTAATAGCCCATCCTGCTACACTAGTACAAAGGTTGAATAGTCTATTGTTCAGCTAATAGCCCATCCTGCTACACTAGTACAAAGGTTGAATAGTCTATTGATCAGCTAATAGCCCATCCTGCTTCACTAGTAAATGTTGAATAGTCTATTGTTCAGCTAATAGCCCATCCTGCTACACTAGTAAAGGTTGAATAGTCTATTGATCAGCCCATCCTGCTACACTAGTAAAGGTTGAATAGTCTATTGATCAGCTAATAGCCCATCCTGCTACACTAGTAAAGGTTGAATAGTCTATTGTTCAGCTAATAGCCCATCCTGCTACACTAGTAAAGGTTGAATAGTCTATTGATCAGCCCATCCTGCTACACTAGTAAAGGTTGAATAGTCTATTGATCAGCTAATAGCACATCCTGCTTCACTAGTAAAGGTTGAATAGTCTATTGTTCAGCTAATAGCCCATCCTGCTACACTAGTAAAGGTTGACTAGTCTATTGATCAGTTAATAGCCCATCCTGCTACACAAGTAAAGGTTGAATAGTCTATTGATCAGCCCATCCTGCTACACTAGTAAAGGTTGAATAGTCTATTGATCAGCTAATAGCCCATCCTGCTACACTAGTAAAGGTTGAATAGTCTATTGATCAGCCCATCCTGCTACACTAGTAAAGGTTGAATATAGTCTATTGTTCAGCTAATAGCCCATCCTGCTACACTAGTAAAGGTTGAATAGTCTATTGATCTGCCCATCCTGCTACACTAGTAAAGGTTGAATAGTCTATTGTTCAGCTAATAGCCCATCCTGCTACACTAGTACAAAGGTTGAATAGTCTATTGATCAGCTAATAGCCCATCCTGCTTCACTAGTAAAGGTTGAATAGTCTATTGATCAGCTAATAGCCCATCCTGCTACACTAGTAAAGGTTGAATAGTCTATTGATCAGCCCATCCTGCTGCAACAGTAAAGGTGGAATAGTCTATTGATCAGCTAATAGCCCATCCTGCTACACTAGTAAAGGTTGAATAGTGTATTGATCAGCTAATAGCCCATCCTGCTACACTAGTAAAGGTTGAATAGACTATTGATCAGCTAATAGCCCATCCTGCTACACTAGTAAAGGTTGAATAGTCTATTGATCAGCTAATAGCCCTTCCTGTTACACTAGTAATGGTTGAATAGTCTATTGATCAGCCCATCCTGCTACACTAGTTAAGGTTGAATAGTTTATTGATCAGCCCATCCTTCTACACTAGTAAAGGTTGAATAGTCTATTGATCAGCCCATCCTGCTACACTAGTAAAGGTTGAATAGTCTATTGTTCAGCTAATAGCCCATCCTGCTACACTAGTAAAGGTTGACTAGTCTATTGATCAGTTAATAGCCCATCCTGCTACACTAGTAAAGGTTGAATAGACTATTGATCAGCCCATCCTGCTACACTAGTAAAGGTTGAATAGTCTATTGATCAGCCCATCCTGCTACACTAGTAAAGGTTGAATAGTCTATTGATCAGCTAATAGCCCATCCTGCTACACTAGTAAAGGTTGAATAGTCTATTGATCAGCTAATAGCCCATCCTGCTACACTAGTAAAGGTTGAATAGACTATTGATCAGCTAATAGCCCATCCTGCTACACTAGTAAAGGTTGAATAGTCTATTGATCAGCTAATAGCCCTTCCTGTTACACTAGTAATGGTTGAATAGTCTATTGATCAGCCCATCCTGCTACACTAGTTAAGGTTGAATAGTTTATTGATCAGCCCATCCTTCTACACTAGTAAAGGTTGAATAGTCTATTGATCAGCCCATCCTGCTACACTAGTAAAGGTTGAATAGTCTATTGATCAGCTAATAGCCCATCCTGCTACACTAGTAAAGGTTGAATAGTGTATTGTTCAGCTAATAGCCCATCCTGCTACACTAGTAAAGGTTGAATAGTCTATTGATCAGTTAATAGCCCATCCTGCTACACTAGTAAAGGTTGAATAGACTATTGATCAGCCCATCCTGCTACACTAGTAAAGGTTGAATAGTCTATTGATCAGCCCATCCTGCTACACTAGTAAAGGTTGAATAGTCTATTGATCAGCTAATAGCCCATCCTGCTACACTAGTAAAGGTTGAATAGTCTATTGATCAGCTAATAGCCCATCCTGCTACACTAGTAAAGGTTGAATAGTCTATTGATCAGCTAATAGCCCATCCTGCTACACTAGTAAAGGTTGAATAGTCTATTGATCAGCTAATAGCCCTTCCTGTTACACTAGTAATGGTTGAATAGTCTATTGATCAGCCCATCCTGCTACACTAGTTAAGGTTGAATAGTTTATTGATCAGCCCATCCTGCTACACTAGTAAAGGTTGAATAGTCTATTGATCAGCCCATCCTTCTACACTAGTAAAGGTTGAATAGTCTATTGATCAGCCCATCCTGCTACACTAGTAAAGGTTGAATAGTCTATTGATCAGCTAATAGCCCATCCTGCTATACTAGTAAAGGTTGAATAGTCTATTGATCAGCCCATCCTGCTACACTAGTAAAGGTTGAATAGTCTATTGATCAGCCCATCCTGCTACACTAGTAAAGGTTGAATAGTATATTGATCAGCTAATAGCCCATCCTGCTACACTAGTAAAGGTTGAATAGTCTATTGATCAGCCCATCCTGCTACACTAATAAAGGTTGAATAGTCTATTGATCAGCCCATCCTGCTACACTAGTAAAGGTTGAATAGTCTATTGATCAGCTAATAGCCCATCCTGCTATACTAGTAAAGGTTGAATAGTCTATTGATCAGCCCATCCTGCTACACTAGTAAAGGTTGAATAGTATATTGTTCAGCTAATAGCCCATCCTGCTACACTAGTACAAAGGTTGAATAGTCTATTGATCAGCTAATAGCCCATCCTGCTTCACTAGTAAAGGTTGAATAGTCTATTGTTCAGCTAATAGCCCATCCTGCTACACTAGTAAAGGTTGAATAGTCTATTGTTCAGCTAATAGCTCATCCTGCTACACTAGTAAAGGTTGAATAGTCTATTGATCAGCTAATAGCCCATCCTGCTACACTAGTAAAGGTTGAATAGTCTATTGATCAGCTAATAGCCCATCCTGCTACACTAGTAAAGGTTGAATAGTCTATTGATCAGCCCATCCTGCTACAATAGTAAAGGTGGAATAGTCTATTGATCAGCTAATAGCCCATCCTGCTACACTAGTAAAGGTTGAATAGTGTATTGTTCAGCTAATAGCCCATCCTGCTACACTAGTAAAGGTTGAATAGTCTATTGATCAGCTAATAGCCCATCCTGCTACACTAGTAAAGGTTGAATAGTCTATTGATCAGCTAATAGCCCATCCTGCTACACTAGTAAAGGTTGAATAGTCTATTGATCAGCTAATAGCCCTTCCTGTTACACTAGTAATGGTTGAATAGTCTATTGATCAGCCCATCCTGCTACACTAGTTAAGGTTGAATAGTTTATTGATCAGCCCATCCTGCTACACTAGTAAAGGTTGAATAGTGTATTGATCAGCCCATCCTTCTACACTAGTAAAGGTTGAATAGTCTATTGATCAGCCCATCCTGCTACACTAGTAAAGGTTGAATAGTCTATTGATCAGCTAATAGCCCATCCTGCTACACTAGTAAAGGTTGAATAGTGTATTGTTCAGCTAATAGCCCATCCTGCTACACTAGTAAAGGTTGAATAGTCTATTGATCAGTTAATAGCCCATCCTGCTACACTAGTAAAGGTTGAATAGACTATTGATCAGCCCATCCTGCTACACTAGTAAAGGTTGAATAGTCTATTGATCAGCCCATCCTGCTACACTAGTAAAGGTTGAATAGTCTATTGATCAGCTAATAGCCCATCCTGCTACACTAGTAAACGTTGAATAGTCTATTGATCAGCTAATAGCCCATCCTGCTACACTAGTAAAGGTTGAATAGTCTATTGATCAGCTAATAGCCCATCCTGCTACACTAGTAAAGGTTGAATAGTCTATTGATCAGCTAAAAGCCCTTCCTGTTACACTAGTAATGGTTGAATAGTCTATTGATCAGCCCATCCTGCTACACTAGTTAAGGTTGAATAGTTTATTGATCAGCCCATCCTGCTACACTAGTAAAGGTTGAATAGTGTATTGATCAGCCCATCCTTCTACACTAGTAAAGGTTGAATAGTCTATTGATCAGCCCATCCTGCTACACTAGTAAAGGTTGAATAGTCTATTGATCAGCTAATAGCCCATCCTGCTATACTAGTAAAGGTTGAATAGTCTATTGATCAGCCCATCCTGCTACACTAGTAAAGGTTGAATAGTCTATTGATCAGCCCATCCTGCTACACTAGTAAAGGTTGAATAGTATATTGATCAGCTAATAGCCCATCCTGCTACACTAGTAAAGGTTGAATAGTCTATTGATCAGCCCATCCTGCTACACTAATAAAGGTTGAATAGTCTATTGATCAGCCCATCCTGCTACACTAGTAAAGGTTGAATAGTCTATTGATCAGCTAATAGCCCATCCTGCTATACTAGTAAAGGTTGAATAGTCTATTGATCAGCCCATCCTGCTACACTAGTAAAGGTTGAATAGTGTATTGTTCAGCTAATAGACCATCCTGCTACACTAGTACAAAGGTTGAATAGTCTATTGATCAGCTAATAGCCCATCCTGCTTCACTAGTAAAGGTTGAATAGTCTATTGTTCAGCTAATAGCCCATCCTGCTACACTAGTAAAGGTTGAATAGTCTATTGTTCAGCTAATAGCCCATCCTGCTACACTAGTAAAGGTTGACTAGTCTATTGATCAGTTAATAGCCCATCCTGCTACACTAGTAAAGGTTGAATAGACTATTGATCAGCCCATCCTGCTACACTAGTAAAGGTTGAATAGTCTATTGATCAGCCCATCCTGCTACACTAGTAAAGGTTGAATAGTCTATTGATCAGCTAATAGCCCATCCTGCTACACTGGTAAAGGTTGAATAGTCTATTGATCAGCCCATCCTGCTACACTAGTAAAGGTTGAATAGTCTATTGATCAGCCCATCCTGCTACACTAGTAAAGGTTGAATAGTATATTGATCAGCTAATAGCCCATCCTGCTACACTAGTAAAGGTTGAATAGTCTATTGATCAGCCCATCCTGCTACACTAGTAAAGGTTGAATAGTCTATTGATCAGCCCGTCCTGCTACACTAGTAAAGGTTGAATAGTCTATTGATCAGCTAATAGCCCATCCTGCTATACTAGTAAAGGTTGAATAGTCTATTGATCAGCCCATCCTGCTACACTAGTAAAGGTTGAATAGTCTATTGTTCAGCTAATAGCCCATCCTGCTACACTAGTACAAAGGTTGAATAGTCTATTGTTCAGCTAATAGCCCATCCTGCTACACTAGTACAAAGGTTGAATAGTCTATTGATCAGCTAATAGCCCATCCTGCTTCACTAGTAAATGT
Source organism: Salvelinus fontinalis (assembly GCF_029448725.1). Lineage (NCBI taxonomy): Eukaryota > Metazoa > Chordata > Actinopteri > Salmoniformes > Salmonidae > Salvelinus > Salvelinus fontinalis. The sequence goes on from NW_026600276.1 coordinate 359,285, forward strand.
TGAATAGTCTATTGTTCAGCTAATAGCCCATCCTGCTACACTAGTAAAGGTTGAATAGTCTATTGATCAGCCCATCCTGCTACACTAGTAAAGGTTGAATAGTCTATTGATCAGCTAATAGCCCATCCTGCTACACTAGTAAAGGTTGAATAGTCTATTGTTCAGCTAATAGCCCATCCTGCTACACTAGTAAAGGTTGAATAGTCTATTGATCAGCCCATCCTGCTACACTAGTAAAGGTTGAATAGTCTATTGATCAGCTAATAGCACATCCTGCTTCACTAGTAAAGGTTGAATAGTCTATTGTTCAGCTAATAGCCCATCCTGCTACACTAGTAAAGGTTGACTAGTCTATTGATCAGTTAATAGCCCATCCTGCTACACAAGTAAAGGTTGAATAGACTATTGATCAGCTAATAGCCCATCCTGCTACACTAGTAAAGGTTGACTAGTCTATTGATCAGTTAATAGCCCATCCTGCTACACTAGTAAAGGTTGAATAGACTATTGATCAGCCCATCCTGCTACACTAGTAAAGGTTGAATAGTCTATTGATCAGCCCATCCTGCTACACTAGTAAAGGTTGAATAGTCTATTGATCAGCTAATAGCCCATCCTGCTACACTGGTAAAGGTTGAATAGTCTATTGATCAGCCCATCCTGCTACACTAGTAAAGGTTGAATAGTCTATTGATCAGCCCATCCTGCTACACTAGTAAAGGTTGAATAGTATATTGATCAGCTAATAGCCCATCCTGCTACACTAGTAAAGGTTGAATAGTCTATTGATCAGCCCATCCTGCTACACTAGTAAAGGTTGAATAGTCTATTGATCAGCCCATCCTGCTACACTAGTAAAGGTTGAATAGTCTATTGTTCAGCTAATAGCCCATCCTGCTGCACTAGTAAAGGTTGAATAGTCTATTGATCAGCTAATAGCCCATCCTGCTACACTAGTAAAGGTTGAATAGTCTATTGATCAGCCCATCCTGCTACACTAGTAAAGGTTGAATAGTCTATTGATCAGCTAATAGCCCATCCTGCTATACTAGTAAAGGTTGAATAGTCTATTGATCAGCCCATCCTGCTACACTAGTAAAGGTTGAATAGTCTATTGTTCAGCTAATAGCCCATCCTGCTACACTAGTACAAAGGTTGAATAGTCTATTGATCAGCTAATAGCCCATCCTGCTTCACTAGTAAATGTTGAATAGTCTATTGTTCAGCTAATAGCCCATCCTGCTACACTAGTAAAGGTTGAATAGTCTATTGATCAGCCCATCCTGCTACACTAGTAAAGGTTGAATAGTCTATTGATCAGCTAATAGCCCATCCTGCTACACTAGTAAAGGTTGAATAGTCTATTGTTCAGCTAATAGCCCATCCTGCTACACTAGTAAAGGTTGAATAGTCTATTGATCAGCCCATCCTGCTACACTAGTAAAGGTTGAATAGTCTATTGATCAGCTAATAGCACATCCTGCTTCACTAGTAAAGGTTGAATAGTCTATTGTTCAGCTAATAGCCCATCCTGCTACACTAGTAAAGGTTGACTAGTCTATTGATCAGTTAATAGCCCATCCTGCTACACAAGTAAAGGTTGAATAGTCTATTGATCAGCCCATCCTGCTACACTAGTAAAGGTTGAATAGTCTATTGATCAGCTAATAGCCCATCCTGCTACACTAGTAAAGGTTGAATAGTCTATTGATCAGCCCATCCTGCTACACTAGTAAAGGTTGAATATAGTCTATTGTTCAGCTAATAGCCCATCCTGCTACACTAGTAAAGGTTGAATAGTCTATTGATCTGCCCATCCTGCTACACTAGTAAAGGTTGAATAGTCTATTGTTCAGCTAATAGCCCATCCTGCTACACTAGTACAAAGGTTGAATAGTCTATTGATCAGCTAATAGCCCATCCTGCTTCACTAGTAAATGTTGAATAGTCTATTGTTCAGCTAATAGCCCATCCTGCTACACTAGTAAAGGTTGAATAGTCTATTGATCAGCCCATCCTGCTACACTAGTAAAGGTTGAATAGTCTATTGATCAGCTAATAGCCCATCCTGCTACACTAGTAAAGGTTGAATAGTCTATTGTTCAGCTAATAGCCCATCCTGCTACACTAGTAAAGGTTGAATAGTCTATTGATCAGCCCATCCTGCTACACTAGTAAAGGTTGAATAGTCTATTGATCAGCTAATAGCACATCCTGCTTCACTAGTAAAGGTTGAATAGTCTATTGTTCAGCTAATAGCCCATCCTGCTACACTAGTAAAGGTTGACTAGTCTATTGATCAGTTAATAGCCCATCCTGCTACACAAGTAAAGGTTGAATAGTCTATTGATCAGCCCATCCTGCTACACTAGTAAAGGTTGAATAGTCTATTGATCAGCTAATAGCCCATCCTGCTACACTAGTAAAGGTTGAATAGACTATTGATCAGCCCATCCTGCTACACTAGTAAAGGTTGAATAGTCTATTGATCAGCCCATCCTGCTACACTAGTAAAGGTTGAATAGTCTATTGATCAGCTAATAGCCCATCCTGCTACACTGGTAAAGGTTGAATAGTCTATTGATCAGCCCATCCTGCTACACTAGTAAAGGTTGAATAGTCTATTGATCAGCTAATAGCCCATCCTGCTACACTAGTAAAGGTTGAATAGTCTATTGATCAGCTAATAGCCCATCCTGCTACACTAGTAAAGGTTGAATAGTCTATTGATCAGCTAATAGCCCATCCTGCTACACTAGTAAAGGTTGAATAGTCTATTGATCAGCTAATAGCCCTTCCTGTTACACTAGTAATGGTTGAATAGTCTATTGATCAGCCCATCCTGCTACACTAGTTAAGGTTGAATAGTTTATTGATCAGCCCATCCTGCTACACTAGTAAAGGTTGAATAGTGTATTGATCAGCCCATCCTTCTACACTAGTAAAGGTTGAATAGTCTATTGATCAGCCCATCCTGCTACACTAGTAAAGGTTGAATAGTCTATTGATCAGCTAATAGCCCATCCTGCTACACTAGTAAAGGTTGAATAGTGTATTGTTCAGCTAATAGCCCATCCTGCTACACTAGTAAAGGTTGAATAGTCTATTGATCAGTTAATAGCCCATCCTGCTACACTAGTAAAGGTTGAATAGACTATTGATCAGCCCATCCTGCTACACTAGTAAAGGTTGAATAGTCTATTGATCAGCCCATCCTGCTACACTAGTAAAGGTTGAATAGTCTATTGATCAGCTAATAGCCCATCCTGCTACACTAGTAAACGTTGAATAGTCTATTGATCAGCTAATAGCCCATCCTGCTACACTAGTAAAGGTTGAATAGTCTATTGATCAGCTAATAGCCCATCCTGCTACACTAATAAAGGTTGAATAGTCTATTGATCAGCTAATAGCCCTTCCTGTTACACTAGTAATGGTTGAATAGTCTATTGATCAGCCCATCCTGCTACACTAGTTAAGGTTGAATAGTTTATTGATCAGCCCATCCTGCTACACTAGTAAAGGTTGAATAGTGTATTGATCAGCCCATCCTTCTACACTAGTAAAGGTTGAATAGTCTATTGATCAGCCCATCCTGCTACACTAGTAAAGGTTGAATAGTCTATTGATCAGCTAATAGCCCATCCTGCTATACTAGTAAAGGTTGAATAGTCTATTGATCAGCCCATCCTGCTACACTAGTAAAGGTTGAATAGTCTATTGATCAGCCCATCCTGCTACACTAGTAAAGGTTGAATAGTATATTGATCAGCTAATAGCCCATCCTGCTACACTAGTAAAGGTTGAATAGTCTATTGATCAGCCCATCCTGCTACACTAATAAAGGTTGAATAGTCTATTGATCAGCCCATCCTGCTACACTAGTAAAGGTTGAATAGTCTATTGATCAGCTAATAGCCCATCCTGCTATACTAGTAAAGGTTGAATAGTCTATTGATCAGCCCATCCTGCTACACTAGTAAAGGTTGAATAGTATATTGTTCAGCTAATAGACCATCCTGCTACACTAGTACAAAGGTTGAATAGTCTATTGATCAGCTAATAGCCCATCCTGCTTCACTAGTAAAGGTTGAATAGTCTATTGTTCAGCTAATAGCCCATCCTGCTACACTAGTAAAGGTTGAATAGTCTATTGTTCAGCTAATAGCCCATCCTGCTACACTAGTAAAGGTTGACTAGTCTATTGATCAGTTAATAGCCCATCCTGCTACACTAGTAAAGGTTGAATAGACTATTGATCAGCCCATCCTGCTACACTAGTAAAGGTTGAATAGTCTATTGATCAGCCCATCCTGCTACACTAGTAAAGGTTGAATAGACTATTGATCAGCCCATCCTGCTACACTAGTAAAGGTTGAATAGTCTATTGATCAGCCCATCCTGCTACACTAGTAAAGGTTGAATAGTCTATTGATCAGCTAATAGCCCATCCTGCTACACTGGTAAAGGTTGAATAGTCTATTGATCAGCCCATCCTGCTACACTAGTAAAGGTTGAATATTCTATTGATCAGCCCATCCTGCTACACTAGTAAAGGTTGAATAGTATATTGATCAGCTAATAGCCCATCCTGCTACACTAGTAAAGGTTGAATAGTCTATTGATCAGCCCATCCTGCTACACTAGTAAAGGTTGAATAGTCTATTGATCAGCCCATCCTGCTACACTAGTAAAGGTTGAATAGTCTATTGTTCAGCTAATAGCCCATCCTGCTGCACTAGTAAAGGTTGAATAGTCTATTGATCAGCTAATAGCCCATCCTGCTACACTAGTAAAGGTTGAATAGTCTATTGATCAGCCCATCCTGCTACACTAGTAAAGGTTGAATAGTCTATTGATCAGCTAATAGCCCATCCTGCTATACTAGTAAAGGTTGAATAGTCTATTGATCAGCCCATCCTGCTACACTAGTAAAGGTTGAATAGTCTATTGTTCAGCTAATAGCCCATCCTGCTACACTAGTACAAAGGTTGAATAGTCTATTGTTCAGCTAATAGCCCATCCTGCTACACTAGTACAAAGGTTGAATAGTCTATTGATCAGCTAATAGCCCATCCTGCTTCACTAGTAAATGTTGAATAGTCTATTGTTCAGCTAATAGCCCATCCTGCTACACTAGTAAAGGTTGAATAGTCTATTGATCAGCCCATCCTGCTACACTAGTAAAGGTTGAATAGTCTATTGATCAGCTAATAGCCCATCCTGCTACACTAGTAAAGGTTGAATAGTCTATTGTTCAGCTAATAGCCCATCCTGCTACACTAGTAAAGGTTGAATAGTCTATTGATCAGCCCATCCTGCTACACTAGTAAAGGTTGAATAGTCTATTGATCAGCTAATAGCACATCCTGCTTCACTAGTAAAGGTTGAATAGTCTATTGTTCAGCTAATAGCCCATCCTGCTACACTAGTAAAGGTTGACTAGTCTATTGATCAGTTAATAGCCCATCCTGCTACACAAGTAAAGGTTGAATAGTCTATTGATCAGCCCATCCTGCTACACTAGTAAAGGTTGAATAGTCTATTGATCAGCTAATAGCCCATCCTGCTACACTAGTAAAGGTTGAATAGTCTATTGATCAGCCCATCCTGCTACACTAGTAAAGGTTGAATATAGTCTATTGTTCAGCTAATAGCCCATCCTGCTACACTAGTAAAGGTTGAATAGTCTATTGATCTGCCCATCCTGCTACACTAGTAAAGGTTGAATAGTCTATTGTTCAGCTAATAGCCCATCCTGCTACACTAGTACAAAGGTTGAATAGTCTATTGATCAGCTAATAGCCCATCCTGCTTCACTAGTAAATGTTGAATAGTCTATTGTTCAGCTAATAGCCCATCCTGCTACACTAGTAAAGGTTGAATAGTCTATTGATCAGCCCATCCTGCTACACTAGTAAAGGTTGAATAGTCTATTGATCAGCTAATAGCCCATCCTGCTACACTAGTAAAGGTTGAATAGTCTATTGTTCAGCTAATAGCCCATCCTGCTACACTAGTAAAGGTTGAATAGTCTATTGATCAGCCCATCCTGCTACACTAGTAAAGGTTGAATAGTCTATTGATCAGCTAATAGCACATCCTGCTTCACTAGTAAAGGTTGAATAGTCTATTGTTCAGCTAATAGCCCATCCTGCTACACTAGTAAAGGTTGACTAGTCTATTGATCAGTTAATAGCCCATCCTGCTACACAAGTAAAGGTTGAATAGTCTATTGATCAGCCCATCCTGCTACACTAGTAAAGGTTGAATAGTCTATTGATCAGCTAATAGCCCATCCTGCTACACTAGTAAAGGTTGAATAGACTATTGATCAGCCCATCCTGCTACACTAGTAAAGGTTGAATAGTCTATTGATCAGCCCATCCTGCTACACTAGTAAAGGTTGAATAGTCTATTGATCAGCTAATAGCCCATCCTGCTACACTGGTAAAGGTTGAATAGTCTATTGATCAGCCCATCCTGCTACACTAGTAAAGGTTGAATAGTCTATTGATCAGCTAATAGCCCATCCTGCTACACTAGTAAAGGTTGAATAGTCTATTGATCAGCTAATAGCCCATCCTGCTACACTAGTAAAGGTTGAATAGTCTATTGATCAGCTAATAGCCCATCCTGCTACACTAGTAAAGGTTGAATAGTCTATTGATCAGCTAATAGCCCTTCCTGTTACACTAGTAATGGTTGAATAGTCTATTGATCAGCCCATCCTGCTACACTAGTTAAGGTTGAATAGTTTATTGATCAGCCCATCCTGCTACACTAGTAAAGGTTGAATAGTGTATTGATCAGCCCATCCTTCTACACTAGTAAAGGTTGAATAGTCTATTGATCAGCCCATCCTGCTACACTAGTAAAGGTTGAATAGTCTATTGATCAGCTAATAGCCCATCCTGCTACACTAGTAAAGGTTGAATAGTGTATTGTTCAGCTAATAGCCCATCCTGCTACACTAGTAAAGGTTGAATAGTCTATTGATCAGTTAATAGCCCATCCTGCTACACTAGTAAAGGTTGAATAGACTATTGATCAGCCCATCCTGCTACACTAGTAAAGGTTGAATAGTCTATTGATCAGCCCATCCTGCTACACTAGTAAAGGTTGAATAGTCTATTGATCAGCTAATAGCCCATCCTGCTACACTAGTAAACGTTGAATAGTCTATTGATCAGCTAATAGCCCATCCTGCTACACTAGTAAAGGTTGAATAGTCTATTGATCAGCTAATAGCCCATCCTGCTACACTAATAAAGGTTGAATAGTCTATTGATCAGCTAATAGCCCTTCCTGTTACACTAGTAATGGTTGAATAGTCTATTGATCAGCCCATCCTGCTACACTAGTTAAGGTTGAATAGTTTATTGATCAGCCCATCCTGCTACACTAGTAAAGGTTGAATAGTGTATTGATCAGCCCATCCTTCTACACTAGTAAAGGTTGAATAGTCTATTGATCAGCCCATCCTGCTACACTAGTAAAGGTTGAATAGTCTATTGATCAGCTAATAGCCCATCCTGCTATACTAGTAAAGGTTGAATAGTCTATTGATCAGCCCATCCTGCTACACTAGTAAAGGTTGAATAGTCTATTGATCAGCCCATCCTGCTACACTAGTAAAGGTTGAATAGTATATTGATCAGCTAATAGCCCATCCTGCTACACTAGTAAAGGTTGAATAGTCTATTGATCAGCCCATCCTGCTACACTAATAAAGGTTGAATAGTCTATTGATCAGCCCATCCTGCTACACTAGTAAAGGTTGAATAGTCTATTGATCAGCTAATAGCCCATCCTGCTATACTAGTAAAGGTTGAATAGTCTATTGATCAGCCCATCCTGCTACACTAGTAAAGGTTGAATAGTATATTGTTCAGCTAATAGACCATCCTGCTACACTAGTACAAAGGTTGAATAGTCTATTGATCAGCTAATAGCCCATCCTGCTTCACTAGTAAAGGTTGAATAGTCTATTGTTCAGCTAATAGCCCATCCTGCTACACTAGTAAAGGTTGAATAGTCTATTGTTCAGCTAATAGCCCATCCTGCTACACTAGTAAAGGTTGACTAGTCTATTGATCAGTTAATAGCCCATCCTGCTACACTAGTAAAGGTTGAATAGACTATTGATCAGCCCATCCTGCTACACTAGTAAAGGTTGAATAGTCTATTGATCAGCCCATCCTGCTACACTAGTAAAGGTTGAATAGTCTATTGATCAGCTAATAGCCCATCCTGCTACACTGGTAAAGGTTGAATAGTCTATTGATCAGCCCATCCTGCTACACTAGTAAAGGTTGAATAGTCTATTGATCAGCCCATCCTGCTACACTAGTAAAGGTTGAATAGTATATTGATCAGCTAATAGCCCATCCTGCTACACTAGTAAAGGTTGAATAGTCTATTGATCAGCCCATCCTGCTACACTAGTAAAGGTTGAATAGTCTATTGATCAGCCCGTCCTGCTACACTAGTAAAGGTTGAATAGTCTATTGATCAGCTAATAGCCCATCCTGCTATACTAGTAAAGGTTGAATAGTCTATTGATCAGCCCATCCTGCTACACTAGTACAAAGGTTGAATAGTCTATTGTTCAGCTAATAGCCCATCCTGCTACACTAGTACAAAGGTTGAATAGTCTATTGATCAGCTAATAGCCCATCCTGCTTCACTAGTAAATGTTGAATAGTCTATTGTTCAGCTAATAGCCCATCCTGCTACACTAGTAAAGGTTGAATAGTCTATTGATCAGCCCATCCTGCTACACTAGTAAAGGTTGAATAGTCTATTGATCAGCTAATAGCCCATCCTGCTACACTAGTAAAGGTTGAATAGTCTATTGTTCAGCTAATAGCCCATCCTGCTACACTAGTAAAGGTTGAATAGTCTATTGATCAGCCCATCCTGCTACACTAGTAAAGGTTGAATAGTCTATTGATCAGCTAATAGCACATCCTGCTTCACTAGTAAAGGTTGAATAGTCTACTGTTCAGCTAATAGCCCATCCTGCTACACTAGTAAAGGTTGACTAGTCTATTGATCAGTTAATAGCCCATCCTGATACACAAGTAAAGGTTGAATAGTCTATTGATCAGCCCATCCTGCTACACTAGTAAAGGTTGAATAGTCTATTGATCAGCTAATAGCCCATCCTGCTACACTAGTAAAGGTTGAATAGTCTATTGATCAGCCCATCCTGCTACACGAGTAAAGGTTGAATATAGTCTATTGTTCAGCTAATAGCCCATCCTGCTACACTAGTAAAGGTTGAATAGTCTATTGATCTGCCCATCCTGCTACACTAGTAAAGGTTGAATAGTCTATTGTTCAGCTAATAGCCCATCCTGCTACACTAGTACAAAGGTTGAATAGTCTATTGATCAGCTAATAGCCCATCCTGCTTCACTAGTAAAGGTTGAATAGTCTATTGATCAGCTAATAGCCCATCCTGCTACACTAGTAAAGGTTGAATAGTCTATTGATCAGCCCATCCTGCTGCAACAGTAAAGGTGGAATAGTCTATTGATCAGCTAATAGCCCATCCTGCTACACTAGTAAAGGTTGAATAGTGTATTGTTCAGCTAATAGCCCATCCTGCTACACTAGTAAAGGTTGAATAGTCTATTGTTCAGCTAATAGCCCATCCTGCTACACTAGTACAAAGGTTGAATAGTCTATTGATCAGCTAATAGCCCATCCTGCTTCACTAGTAAAGGTTGAATAGTCTATTGTTCAGCTAATAGCCCATCCTGCTACACTAGTAAAGGTTGACTAGTCTATTGATCAGTTAATAGCCCATCCTGCTACACTAGTAAAGGTTGAATAGACTATTGATCAGCCCATCCTGCTACACTAGTAAAGGTTGAATAGTCTATTGATCAGCCCATCCTGCTACACTAGTAAAGGTTGAATAGTCTATTGATCAGCTAATAGCCCATCCTGCTACACTAGTAAAGGTTGAATAGTCTATTGATCAGCTAATAGCCCATCCTGCTACACTAGTAAAGGTTGAATAGTCTATTGATCAGCTAATAGCCCATCCTGCTACACTAGTAAAGGTTGAATAGTCTATTGATCAGCTAATAGCCCTTCCTGTTACACTAGTAATGGTTGAATAGTCTATTGATCAGCCCATCCTGCTACACTAGTTAAGGTTGAATAGTTTATTGATCAGCCCATCCTTCTACACTAGTAAAGGTTGAATAGTCTATTGATCAGCCCATCCTGCTACACTAGTAAAGGTTGAATAGTCTATTGATCAGCTAATAGCCCATCCTGCTACACTAGTAAAGGTTGAATAGTGTATTGTTCAGCTAATAGCCCATCCTGCTACACTAGTAAAGGTTGAATAGTCTATTGATCAGTTAATAGCCCATCCTGCTACACTAGTAAAGGTTGAATAGACTATTGATCAGCCCATCCTGCTACACTAGTAAAGGTTGAATAGTCTATTGATCAGCCCATCCTGCTACACTAGTAAAGGTTGAATAGTCTATTGATCAGCTAATAGCCCATCCTGCTACACTAGTAAAGGTTGAATAGTCTATTGATCAGCTAATAGCCCATCCTGCTACACTAGTAAAGGTTGAATAGTCTATTGATCAGCTAATAGCCCATCCTGCTACACTAGTAAAGGTTGAATAGTCTATTGATCAGCTAATAGCCCTTCCTGTTACACTAGTACTGGTTGAATAGTCTATTGATCAGCCCATCCTGCTACACTAGTTAAGGTTGAATAGTTTATTGATCAGCCCATCCTGCTACACTAGTAAAGGTTGAATAGTCTATTGATCAGCCCATCCTGCTACACTAGTAAAGGTTGAATAGTCTATTGATCAGCCCATCCTGCTACACTAGTAAAGGTTGAATAGTCTATTGATCAGCTAATAGCCCATCCTGCTATACTAGTAAAGGTTGAATAGTCTATTGATCAGCCCATCCTGCTACACTAGTAAAGGTTGAATAGTCTATTGATCAGCCCATCCTGCTACACTAGTAAAGGTTGAATAGTATATTGATCAGCTAATAGCCCATCCTGCTACACTAGTAAAGGTTGAATAGTCTATTGATCAGCCCATCCTGCTACACTAATAAAGGTTGAATAGTCTATTGATCAGCCCATCCTGCTACACTAGTAAAGGTTGAATAGTCTATTGATCAGCTAATAGCCCATCCTGCTATACTAGTAAAGGTTGAATAGTCTATTGATCAGCCCATCCTGCTACACTAGTAAAGGTTGAATAGTATATTGTTCAGCTAATAGCCCATCCTGCTACACTAGTACAAAGGTTGAATAGTCTATTGATCAGCTAATAGCCCATCCTGCTTCACTAGTAAAGGTTGAATAGTCTATTGTTCAGCTAATAGCCCATCCTGCTACACTAGTAAAGGTTGAATAGTCTATTGTTCAGCTAATAGCTCATCCTGCTACACTAGTAAAGGTTGAATAGTCTATTGATCAGCTAATAGCCCATCCTGCTACACTAGTAAAGGTTGAATAGTCTATTGATCAGCTAATAGCCCATCCTGCTACACTAGTAAAGGTTGAATAGTCTATTGATCAGCCCATCCTGCTACAATAGTAAAGGTGGAATAGTCTATTGATCAGCTAATAGCCCATCCTGCTACACTAGTAAAGGTTGAATAGTGTATTGTTCAGCTAATAGCCCATCCTGCTACACTAGTAAAGGTTGAATAGTCTATTGTTCAGCTAATAGCCCATCCTGCTACACTAGTACAAAGGTTGAATAGTCTATTGATCAGCTAATAGCCCATCCTGCTTCACTAGTAAAGGTTGAATAGTCTATTGTTCAGCTAATAGCCCATCCTGCTACACTAGTAAAGGTTGACTAGTCTATTGATCAGTTAACAGCCCATCCTGCTACACTAGTAAAGGTTGAATAGACTATTGATCAGCCCATCCTGCTACACTAGTAAAGGTTGAATAGTCTATTGATCAGCCCATCCTGCTACACTAGTAAAGGTTGAATAGTCTATTGATCAGCTAATAGCCCATCCTGCTACACTGGTAAAGGTTGAATAGTCTATTGATCAGCCCATCCTGCTACACTAGTAAAGGTTGAATAGTCTATTGATCAGCTAATAGCCCATCCTGCTACACTAGTAAAGGTTGAATAGTCTATTGATCAGCTAATAGCCCATCCTGCTACACTAGTAAAGGTTGAATAGTCTATTGATCAGCTAATAGCCCATCCTGCTACACTAGTAAAGGTTGAATAGTCTATTGATCAGCTAATAGCCCTTCCTGTTACACTAGTAATGGTTGAATAGTCTATTGATCAGCCCATCCTGCTACACTAGTTAAGGTTGAATAGTTTATTGATCAGCCCATCCTGCTACACTAGTAAAGGTTGAATAGTGTATTGATCAGCCCATCCTTCTACACTAGTAAAGGTTGAATAGTCTATTGATCAGCCCATCCTGCTACACTAGTAAAGGTTGAATAGTCTATTGATCAGCTAATAGCCCATCCTGCTACACTAGTAAAGGTTGAATAGTGTATTGTTCAGCTAATAGCCCATCCTGCTACACTAGTAAAGGTTGAATAGTCTATTGATCAGTTAATAGCCCATCCTGCTACACTAGTAAAGGTTGAATAGACTATTGATCAGCCCATCCTGCTACACTAGTAAAGGTTGAATAGTCTATTGATCAGCCCATCCTGCTACACTAGTAAAGGTTGAATAGTCTATTGATCAGCTAATAGCCCATCCTGCTACACTAGTAAACGTTGAATAGTCTATTGATCAGCTAATAGCCCATCCTGCTACACTAGTAAAGGTTGAATAGTCTATTGATCAGCTAATAGCCCATCCTGCTACACTAGTAAAGGTTGAATAGTCTATTGATCAGCTAATAGCCCTTCCTGTTACACTAGTAATGGTTGAATAGTCTATTGATCAGCCCATCCTGCTACACTAGTTAAGGTTGAATAGTTTATTGATCAGCCCATCCTGCTACACTAGTAAAGGTTGAATAGTGTATTGATCAGCCCATCCTTCTACACTAGTAAAGGTTGAATAGTCTATTGATCAGCCCATCCTGCTACACTAGTAAAGGTTGAATAGTCTATTGATCAGCTAATAGCCCATCCTGCTATACTAGTAAAGGTTGAATAGTCTATTGATCAGCCCATCCTGCTACACTAGTAAAGGTTGAATAGTCTATTGATCAGCCCATCCTGCTACACTAGTAAAGGTTGAATAGTATATTGATCAGCTAATAGCCCATCCTGCTACACTAGTAAAGGTTGAATAGTCTATTGATCAGCCCATCCTGCTACACTAATAAAGGTTGAATAGTCTATTGATCAGCCCATCCTGCTACACTAGTAAAGGTTGAATAGTCTATTGATCAGCTAATAGCCCATCCTGCTATACTAGTAAAGGTTGAATAGTCTATTGATCAGCCCATCCTGCTACACTAGTAAAGGTTGAATAGTATATTGTTCAGCTAATAGACCATCCTGCTACACTAGTACAAAGGTTGAATAGTCTATTGATCAGCTAATAGCCCATCCTGCTTCACTAGTAAAGGTTGAATAGTCTATTGTTCAGCTAATAGCCCATCCTGCTACACTAGTAAAGGTTGAATAGTCTATTGTTCAGCTAATAGCTCATCCTGCTACACTAGTAAAGGTTGAATAGTCTATTGATCAGCTAATAGCCCATCCTGCTACACTAGTAAAGGTTGAATAGTCTATTGATCAGCTAATAGCCCATCCTGCTACACTAGTAAAGGTTGAATAGTCTATTGATCAGCCCATCCTGCTACAGTAGTAAAGGTTGAATAGTCTATTGATCAGCTAATAGCCCATCCTGCTACACTAGTAAAGGTTGAATAGTCTATTGTTCAGCTAATAGCCCATCCTGCTACACTAGTAAAGGTTGAATAGTCTATTGATCAGCCCATCCTGCTCCACTAGTAAAGGTTGAATAGTCTATTGATCAGCTAATAGCCCATCCTGCTACACTAGTAAAGGTTGAATAGTCTATTGATCAGCTAATAGCCCATCCTGCTACACTAGTAAAGGTTGAATAGTCTATTGATCAGCTAATAGCCCATCCTGCTACACTAGTAAAGGTTGAATAGTCTATTGATCAGCTAATAGCCCATCCTGCTACACTAGTAAATGTTGAATAGTCTATTGATCAGCTAATAGCACATCCTGCTACACTAGTAAAGGTTGAATAGTCTATTGATCAGCTAATAGCCCATCCTGCTACACTAGTAAAGGTTGAATAGTCTATTGATCAGACCATCCTGCTACACTAGTAAAGGTTGAATAGTCTATTGATCAGCTAATAGCCCATCCTGCTACACTAGTACAGGTTGAATAGTCTATTGATCAGCCCATCCTGCTACACTAGTAAAGGTTGAATAGTCTATTGATCAGCTAATAGCCCATCCTGCTACACTAGTAAAGGTTGAATAGTCTATTGATCAGCTAATAGCCCTTCCTTTTACACTAGTAAAGGTTGAATAGTCTATTGATCAGCCCATCCTGCTACACTAGTAAAGGTTGAATAGTCTATTGTTCAGCCCATCCTGCTACACTAGTAAAGATTAAATAGTCTATTGATCAGCTAATAGCCCATCCTAGTACACTAGTAAAGGTTAATAAGTCTATTGATCAGCTAATAGCCCATCCTGCTACACTAGTAAAGGTTGAATAGTCTATTGATCAGCTAACAGCCCATCCTGCTACAACAGTAAAGGTTGAACAGTCTATTGATCAGCCCATCCTGCTACACTAGTAAGGGTTGAATAGTCTATTGATCAGCTAATAGCCCATCCTGCTACACTAGTAAAGGTTGAATAGTCTATTGATCAGCTAATAGCCCATCCTGCTACACTAGTAAAGGTTGAACAGTCTATTGATCAGCCCATCCTGCTACACTAGTAAAGGTTGAATAGTCTATTGATCAGCTAATAGCCCATCCTGCTACACTAGTAAAGGTTGAATAGTCTATTGATCAGCTAATAGCCCATCCTACTACACTAGTAAAGGTTGAATAGTCTATTGGTCAGCTAATAGCCCATCCTGCTACACTAGTAAAGGTTGAATAGTCTATTGATCAGCTAATAGCCCATCCTGCTACACTAGTAAAGGTTGAATAGTCTATTGATCAGCTAATAAACCATCCTGCTACACTTGTAAAGGTTGAACAGTCTATTGATCAGCCCATCCTGCTACACTAGTAAATGGTGAATAGTCTATTGATCAGCTAATAGCCCATCCTGCTACACTAGTAAAGGTTGAATAGTCTATTGATCAGCCCATCCTGCTACACTAGTAAAGGTTGAATTGTCTATTGATCAGCTAATAGCCCATCCTGCTACACTAGTAAAGGTTGAATAGTCTATTGATCAGCTAATAGCCCATCCTGCTACACTAGTAAAGGTTGAATAGTCTATTGATCAGCTAATAGCCCATCCTGCTACACTAGTAAAGGTTGAACAGTTTATTGATCAGCCCATCCTGCTACACTAGTAAAGGTTGAATAGTCTATTGATCAGCTAATAGCCCATCCTGCTACACTAGTAAAGGTTGAATAGTCTATTGATCAGCTAATAGCCCATCCTGCTACACTAGTAAAGGTTGAATAGTCTATTGATCAGCTAATAGCCCATCTTGCTGCACTAGTAAAGGTTGAATAGTCTATTGATCAGCTAATAGCCCATCCTGCTACACTAGTAAAGGTTGAAAAGTCTATTGATCAGCTAATAGCCCATCCTGCTACACTAGTAAAGGTTGAATAGTCTATTGATCAGCTAATAGCCCATCCTGCTACACTAGTAAAGGTTGAATAGTCTATTGATCAGCTAATAGCCCATCCTGCTACACTAGTAAAGGTTGAATAGTCTATTGATCAGCTAATAGCCCATCCTGCTACACTAGTAAAAGTTGAATAGTCTATTGATCAGCTAATAGCACATCCTGCTACACTAGTAAAGGTTGAATAGTCTATTGATCAGCTAATAGCCCATCCTGCTACACTAGTAAAGGTCGAATAGTCTATTGTTCAGCTAATAGCCCATCCTGCTACACTAGTAAAGGTTGAATAGTCTATTGTTCAGCTAAAAGCCCATCCTGCTACACTAGTAAAGGTTGAATAGTCTATTGATCAGCCAATCCTGCTACACTAGTAAAGGTTGAATAGTCTATTGATCAGCTAATAGCCCATCTTGCTACACTAGTAAAGGTTGAATTGTCTATTGATCAGCTAATAGCCCATCCTGCTACACTAGTAAAGGTTGAATAGTCTATTGATCAGCTAATAGCCCATCCTGCTACACTAGTAAAGGTTGAATAGTCTATTGATCAGCTATTAGCCCATCCTGCTACACTAGTAAAGGTTGAATAGTCTATTGATCAGCTAATAGCCCATCCTGCTACACTAGTAAAGGTTGAATAGTCTATTGATCAGCTAATAGCCCATCCTGCTACACTAGTAAAGGTTGAATAGTCTATTGATCAGCTAATAGCCCATCCTGCTACACTAGTAAAGGTTGAATAGTCTATTGATCAGCTAATAGCCCATCCTGCTACACTAGTAAAGGTTGAATAGTCTATTGATCAGCTAATAGCCCATCCTGCTACACTAGTAAAGGTTGAATAGTCTATTGTTCCGCTAATAGCCCATCCTGCTACACTAGTAAAGGTTGAATAGTCTATTGATCAGCCCATCCTGCTACAGTAGTAAAGGTTGAATAGTCTATTGATCAGCTAATAGCCCATCTTGCTACACTAGTAAAGGTTGAATAGTCTATTGATCAGCTAATAGCCCATCCTGCTACACTAGTAAAGGTTGAATAGTCTATTGATCAGCTAATAGCCCATCCTGCTACACTAGTAAAGGTTGAATAGTCTATTGATCAGCTAATAGCCCATCCTGCTACACTAGTAAAGGTTGAATAGTCTATTGTTCAGCTAATAGCCCATCCTGCTACACTAGTAAAGGTTGAATAGTCTATTGTTCAGCTAATAGCCCATCCTGCTACACTAGTAAAGGTTGAATAGTCTATTGATCAGCTAATAGCCCATCTTGCTACACTAGTAAAGGTTGAATAGTCTATTGATCAGCTAATAGCCCATCCTGCTACACTAGTAAAGGTTGAATAGTCTATTGATCAGCTAATAGCCCATCCTGCTACACTAGTAAAGGTTGAATAGTCTATTGATCAGCTAATAGCCCATCCTGCTACACTAGTAAAGGTTGAATAGTCTATTGATCAGCTAATAGCCCATCCTGCTACACTAGTAAAGGTTGAATAGTCTATTGATCAGCTAATAGCCCATCCTGCTACACTAGTAAAGGTTGAATAGTCTATTGATCAGCTAATAGCCCATCCTGCTACACTAGTAAAGGTTGAATAGTCTATTGTTCAGCTAATAGCCCATCCTGCTACACTAGTAAAGATTGAATAGTCTATTGTTCAGCTAATAGCCCATCCTGCTACACTAGTAAAGGTTGAATAGTCTATTGTTCAGCTAATAGCCCATCCTGCTACACTAGTAAAGGTTGAATAGTCTATTGATCAGCTAATAGCCCATCTTGCTACACTAGTAAAGGTTGAATAGTCTATTGATCAGCTAATAGCCCATCCTGCTACACTAGTAAAGGTTCAATAGTCTATTGATCAGCCCATCCTGCTACACTAGTAAAGTTTGAATAGTCTATTGATCAGCTAATAGCCCATCCTGCTACACTAGTAAAGGTTGAATAGTCTATTGATCAGCTAATAGCCCATCCTGCTACACTAGTAAAGGTTGAATAGTCTATTGATCAGCTAATAGCCCATCCTGCTACACTAGTAAAGTTTGAATAGTCTATTGTTCAGCCCATCCTGCTACACTAGTAAAGGTTGAATAGTCTATTGTTCAGCTAATAGCCCATCCTGCTACACTAGTAAAGGTTGAATAGTCTATTGTTCAGCCCATCCTGCTACACTAGTAAAGGTTGAATAGTCTATTGATCAGCCCATCCTGCTACACTAGTAAAGGTTGAATAGTCTATTGATCAGCTAATATCCCATCTTGCTACACTAGTAAAGGTTGAATAGTCTATTGATCAGCTAATAGCCCATCCTGCTACACTAGTAAAGGTTGAATAGTCTATTGATCAGCCCATCCTGCTACACTAGTAAAGGTTGAATAGTCTATTGATCAGCTAATAGCCCATCCTGCTACACTAGTAAAGGATGAATAGTCTATTGATCAGCTAATAGCCCATCCTGCTACACTAGTAAAGGTTGAATAGTCTATTGATCAGCTAATAGCCCTTCCTGCTACACTAGTAAAGGTTGAATAGTCTATTGTTCAGCCCATCCTGCTACACTAGTAAAGGTTGAATAGTCTATTGTTCAGCTAATAGCCCATCCTGCTACACTAGTAAAGGTTGAATAGTCTATTGTTCAGCACATCCTGCTACACTAGTAAAGGTTGAATAGTCTATTGTTCAGTTAATAGCCCATCCTGCTACACTAGTAAAGGTTGAAAAGTCTATTGATCAGCTAATAGCCCATCCTGCTACACTAGTAAAGGTTGAATAGTCTATTGTGCAGCTAATAGCCCATCCTGCTACACTAGTAAAGGTTGAATAGTCTATTGATCAGCTAATAGCCCATCCTGCTACACTAGTAAAGGTTGAATAGTCTATTGATCAGCCCATCCTGCTACACTAGTAAAGGTTGAATAGTCTATTGATCAGCTAATAGCCCATCCTGCTACACTAGTAAAGGTTGAATAGTCTATTGATCAGATAATAGCCCATCCTGCTACACTAGTAAAGGTTGAATAGTCTATTGATCAGCTAATAGCCCATCCTGCTACAGTAGTAAAGGTTGAATAGTCTATTGATCAGCTAATAGCCCATCCTGCTACACTAGTAAAGGTTGAATAGTCTATTGATCAGCTAATACCCCATCCTGCTACACTAGTAAAGGTTGAATAGTCTATTGATCAGCTAATAGCCCATCCTGCTACACTAGTAAAGGTTGAATAGTCTATTGATCAGCCCATCCTGCTACACTAGTAAAGGTTGAATAGTCTATTGATCAGCTAATAGCCCATCCTGCTACAATAGTAAAGGTTGATTAGTCAATTGATCAGCTAATAGCCCATCCTGCTACACTAGTAAAGGTTGAATAGTCTATTGATCAGCTAATACCCCATCCTGCTACACTAGTAAAGGTTGAATAGTCTATTGATCAGCTAATAGCCCATCCTGCTACACTAGTAAAGGTTGAATAGTCTATTGATCAGCCCATCCTGCTACACTAGTAAAGGTTGAATAGTCTATTGATCAGCTAATAGCCCATCCTGCTACGCTAGTAAAGGTTGAATAGTCTATTGTTCAGCTAATAGCCCATCCTGCTACACTAGTAAAGGTTGAATAGTCTATTGTTCAGCTAATAGCCCATCCTGCTACACTAGTAAAGGTTGAATAGTCTATTGATCAGCTAATAGCCCATCTTGCTACACTAGTAAAGGTTGAATAGTCTATTGATCAGCTAATAGCCCATCCTGCTACACTAGTAAAGGTTGAATAGTCTATTGATCAGCTAATACCCCATCCTGCTACACTAGTAAAGGTTGAATAGTCTATTGATCAGCTAATAGCCCATCCTGCTACACTAGTAAAGGTTGAATAGTCTATTGATCAGCCCATCCTGCTACACTAGTAAAGGTTGAATAGTCTATTGATCAGCTAATAGCCCATCCTGCTACGCTAGTAAAGGTTGAATAGTCTATTGTTCAGCTAATAGCCCATCCTGCTACACTAGTAAAGGTTGAATAGTCTATTGTTCAGCTAATAGCCCATCCTGCTACACTAGTAAAGGTTGAATAGTCTATTGATCAGCTAATAGCCCATCTTGCTACACTAGTAAAGGTTGAATAGTCTATTGATCAGCTAATAGCCCATCCTGCTACACTAGTAAAGGTTGAATAGTCTATTGATCAGCTAATAGCCCATCCTGCTACACTAGTAAAGGTTGAATAGTCTATTGATCAGCTAATAGCCCATCCTGCTACACTAGTAAAGGTTGAATAGTCTATTGTTCAGCTAATAGCCCATCCTGCTACACTAGTAAAGGTTGAATAGTCTATTGATCAGCTAATAGCCCATCTTGCTACACTAGTAAAGGTTGAATAGTCTATTGATCAGCTAATAGCCCATCCTGCTACACTAGTAAAGGTTGAATAGTCTATTGTTCAGCTAATAGCCCATCCTGCTACACTAGTAAAGGTTGAATAGTCTATTGATCAGCCCATCCTGCTACACTAGTAAAGGTTGAATAGTCTATTGATCAGCTAATAGCCCATCCTGCTACAATAGTAAAGGTTGATTAGTCAATTGATCAGCTAATAGCCCATCCTGCTACACTAGTAAAGGTTGAATAGTCTATTGATCAGCTAATAGCCCATCCTGCTACGCTAGTAAAGGTTGAATAGTCTATTGTTCAGCTAATAGCCCATCCTGCTACACTAGTAAAGGTTGAATAGTCTATTGTTCAGCTAATAGCCCATCCTGCTACACTAGTAAAGGTTGAATAGTCTATTGATCAGCTAATAGCCCATCTTGCTACACTAGTAAAGGTTGAATAGTCTATTGATCAGCTAATAGCCCATCCTGCTACACTAGTAAAGGTTGAATAGTCTATTGATCAGCTAATAGCCCATCCTGCTACACTAGTAAAGGTTGAATAGTCTATTGATCAGCTAATAGCCCATCCTGCTACACTAGTAAAGGTTGAATAGTCTATTGTTCAGCTAATAGCCCATCCTGCTACACTAGTAAAGGTTGAATAGTCTATTGTTCAGCTAATAGCCCATCCTGCTACACTAGTAAAGGTTGAATAGTCTATTGATCAGCTAATAGCCCATCTTGCTACACTAGTAAAGGTTGAATAGTCTATTGATCAGCTAATAGCCCATCCTGCTACACTAGTAAAGGTTGAATAGTCTATTGTTCAGCTAATAGCCCATCCTGCTACACTAGTAAAGGTTGAATAGTCTATTGATCAGCCCATCCTGCTACACTAGTAAAGGTTGAATAGTCTATTGATCAGCTAATAGCCCATCCTGCTACACTAGTAAAGGTTGAATAGTCAATTGATCAGCTAATAGCCCATCCTGCTACACTAGTAAACGTTGAATAGTCTATTGATCAGCTAATAGCCCATCGTGCTACACTAGTAAAGGTTGAATAGTCTATTGTTCAGCTAATAGCCCATCCTGCTACACTAGTAAAGGTTGAATAGTCTATTGTTCAGCTAATAGCCCATCCTGCTACACTAGTAAAGGTTGAATAGTCTATTGATCAGCTAATAGCCCATCTTGCTACACTAGTAAAGGTTGAATAGTCTATTGATCAGCTAATAGCCCATCCTGCTACACTAGTAAAGGTTGAATAGTCTATTGTTCAGCTAATAGCCCATCCTGCTACACTAGTAAAGGTTGAATAGTCTATTGATCAGCCCATCCTGCTACACTAGTAAAGGTTGAATAGTCTATTGATCAGCTAATAGCCCATCCTGCTACACTAGTAAAGGTTGAATAGTCAATTGATCAGCTAATAGCCCATCCTGCTACACTAGTAAACGTTGAATAGTCTATTGATCAGCTAATAGCCCATCCTGCTACACTAGTAAAGGTTGAATAGTCTATTGTTCAGCTAATAGCCCATCCTGCTACACTAGTAAAGGTTGAATAGTCTATTGTTCAGCTAATAGCCCATCCTGCTACACTAGTAAAGGTTGAATAGTCTATTGATCAGCTAATAGCCCATCTTGCTACACTAGTAAAGGTTGAATAGTCTATTGATCAGCTAATAGCCCATCCTGCTACACTAGTAAAGGTTGAATAGTCTATTGTTCAGCTAATAGCCCATCCTGCTACACTAGTAAAGGTTGAATAGTCTATTGTTCAGCTAATAGCCCATCCTGCTACACTAGTAAAGGTTGAATAGTCTATTGATCAGCTAATAGCCCATCTTGCTACACTAGTAAAGGTTGAATAGTCTATTGATCAGCTAATAGCCCATCCTGCTACACTAGTAAAGGTTGAATAGTCTATTGATCAGCCCATCCTGCTACACTAGTAAAGGTTGAATAGTCTATTGATCAGCTAATAGCCCATCCTGCTACACTAGTAAAGGTTGAATAGTCTATTGATCAGCTAATAGCCCATCCTGCTACACTAGTAAAGGTTGAATAGTCTATTGATCAGCTAATAGCCCATCCTGCTACACTAGTAAAGGTTGAATAGTCTATTTTTCAGCCCATCCTGCTACACTAGTAAAGGTTGAATTGTCTATTGTTCAGCTAATAGCCCATCCTGCTACACTAGTAAAGGTTGAATAGTCTATTGTTCAGCCCATCCTGCTACACTAGTAAAGGTTGAATAGTCTATTGTTCAGCCCATCCTGCTACACTAGTAAAGGTTGAATAGTCTATTGATCAGCCCATCCTGCTACACTAGTAAAGGTTGAATAGTCTATTGATCAGCTAATAGCCCATCCTGCTACACTAGTAAAGGTTGAATAGTCTATTGATCAGCTAATAGCCCATCCTGCTACACTAGTAAAGATTGAATAGTCTATTGATCAGCTAATAGCCCATCCTGCTACACTAGTAAAGGTTGAATAGTCTATTGATCAGCTAATAGCCCATCCTGCTACACTAGTAAAGGTTGAATAGTCTATTGTTCAGCCCATACTGCTACACTAGTAAAGGTTGAATAGTCTATTGTTCAGCTAATTGCCCATCCTGCTA
Source organism: Salvelinus fontinalis (assembly GCF_029448725.1). NCBI lineage: Eukaryota > Metazoa > Chordata > Actinopteri > Salmoniformes > Salmonidae > Salvelinus > Salvelinus fontinalis. The sequence goes on from NW_026600276.1 coordinate 382,103, forward strand.
CACTAGTAAAGGTTGAATAGTCTATTGTTCAGCACATCCTGCTACACTAGTAAAGGTTGAATAGTCTATTGATCAGCTAATAGCCAATCCTGCTACACTAGTAAAGGTTGAATAGTCTATTGATCAGCCCATCCTGCTACACTAGTAAAGGTTGAATAGTCTATTGATCAGCTAATAGCCCATCCTGCTACACTAGTAAAGGTTGAATAGTCTATTGATCAGCTAATAGCCCATCCTGCTACACTAGTAAAGGTTGAATAGTCTATTGATCAGCTAATAGCCCTTCCTGCTACACTAGTAAAGGTTGAATAGTCTATTGTTCAGCCCATCCTGCTACACTAGTAAAGGTTGAATAGTCTATTGTTCAGCTAATAGCCCATCCTGCTACACTAGTAAAGGTTGAATAGTCTATTGTTCAGCACATCCTGCTACACTAGTAAAGGTTGAATAGTCTATTGTTCAGTTAATAGCCCATCCTGCTACACTAGTAAAGGTTGAAAAGTCTATTGATCAGCTAATAGCCCATCCTGCTACACTAGTAAAGGTTGAATAGTCTATTGTGCAGCTAATAGCCCATCCTGCTACACTAGTAAAGGTTGAATAGTCTATTGATCAGCTAATAGCCCATCCTGCTACACTAGTAAAGGTTGAATAGTCTATTGATCAGCCCATCCTGCTACACTAGTAAAGGTTGAATAGTCTATTGATCAGCTAATAGCCCATCCTGCTACAGTAGTAAAGGTTGAATAGTCTATTGATCAGCTAATAGCCCATCCTGCTACACTAGTAAAGGTTGAATAGTCTATTGATCAGCTAATACCCCATCCTGCTACACTAGTAAAGGTTGAATAGTCTATTGATCAGCTAATAGCCCATCCTGCTACACTAGTAAAGGTTGAATAGTCTATTGATCAGCTAATAGCCCATCTTGCTACACTAGTAAAGGTTGAATAGTCTATTGATCAGCTAATAGCCCATCCTGCTACACTAGTAAAGGTTGAATAGTCTATTGATCAGCTAATAGCCCATCCTGCTACACTAGTAAAGGTTGAATAGTCTATTGATCAGCTAATAGCCCATCCTGCTACACTAGTAAAGGTTGAATAGTCTATTGTTCAGCTAATAGCCCATCCTGCTACACTAGTAAAGGTTGAATAGTCTATTGTTCAGCTAATAGCCCATCCTGCTACACTAGTAAAGGTTGAATAGTCTATTGATCAGCTAATAGCCCATCCTGCTACACTAGTAAAGGTTGAATAGTCTATTGATCAGCTAATAGCCCATCCTGCTACACTAGTAAAGGTTGAATAGTCTATTGATCAGCTAATAGCCCTTCCTGTTACACTAGTAATGGTTGAATAGTCTATTGATCAGCCCATCCTGCTACACTAGTTAAGGTTGAATAGTTTATTGATCAGCCCATCCTTCTACACTAGTAAAGGTTGAATAGTCTATTTTTCAGCCCATCCTGCTACACTAGTAAAGGTTGAATAGTCTATTTTTCAGCCCATCCTGCTACACTAGTAAAGGTTGAATTGTCTATTGTTCAGCTAATAGCCCATCCTGCTACACTAGTAAAGGTTGAATAGTCTATTGTTCAGCCCATCCTGCTACACTAGTAAAGGTTGAATAGTCTATTGTTCAGCCCATCCTGCTACACTAGTAAAGGTTGAATAGTCTATTGATCAGCCCATCCTGCTACACTAGTAAAGGTTGAATAGTCTATTGATCAGCTAATAGCCCATCCTGCTACACTAGTAAAGGTTGAATAGTCTATTGATCAGCTAATAGCCCATCCTGCTACACTAGTAAAGATTGAATAGTCTATTGATCAGCTAATAGCCCATCCTGCTACACTAGTAAAGGTTGAATAGTCTATTGATCAGCTAATAGCCCATCCTGCTACACTAGTAAAGGTTGAATAGTCTATTGTTCAGCCCATACTGCTACACTAGTAAAGGTTGAATAGTCTATTTTTCAGCTAATTGCCCATCCTGCTACACTAGTAAAGGTTGAATAGTCAATTGTTCAGCACATCCTGCTACACTCGTAAAGGTTGAATAGTCTATTGATCAGCTAATAGCCCATCCTGCTAAACTAGTAAAGGTTGAATAGTCTATTGATCAGCCCATCCTGCTACACTAGTAAAGGTTGAATAGTCTATTGATCAGCTAATAGCCCATCCTGCTACACTAGTAAAGGTTGAATAGTCTATTGATCAGCTAATAGCCCATCCTGCTACACTAGTAAAGGTTGAATAGTCTATTGATCAGCTAATAGCCCTTCCTGCTACACTAGTAAAGGTTGAATAGTCTATTGTTCAGCCCATCCTGCTACACTAGTAAAGGTTGAATAGTCTATTGTTCAGCTAATAGCCCATCCTGCTACACTAGTAAAGGTTGAATAGTCTATTGTTCAGCACATCCTGCTACACTAGTAAAGGTTGAATAGTCTATTGTTCAGTTAATAGCCCATCCTGCTACACTAGTAAAGGTTGAAAAGTCTATTGATCAGCTAATAGCCCATCCTGCTACACTAGTAAAGGTTGAATAGTCTATTGTGCAGCTAATAGCCCATCCTGCTACACTAGTAAAGGTTGAATAGTCTATTGATCAGCTAATAGCCCATCCTGCTACACTAGTAAAGGTTGAATAGTCTATTGATCAGCCCATCCTGCTACACTAGTAAAGGTTGAATAGTCTATTGATCAGCTAATAGCCCATCCTGCTACAGTAGTAAAGGTTGAATAGTCTATTGATCAGCTAATAGCCCATCCTGCTACACTAGTAAAGGTTGAATAGTCTATTGATCAGCTAATACCCCATCCTGCTACACTAGTAAAGGTTGAATAGTCTATTGATCAGCTAATAGCCCATCCTGCTACACTAGTAAAGGTTGAATAGTCTATTGTTCAGCTAATAGCCCATCCTGCTACACTAGTAAAGGTTGAATAGTCTATTGATCAGCCCATCCTGCTACACTAGTAAAGGTTGAATAGTCTATTGATCAGCTAATAGCCCATCCTGCTACACTAGTAAAGGTTGAATAGTCTATTGATCAGCTAATAGCCCATCCTGCTACACTAGTAAAGGTTGAATAGTCTATTGATCAGCTAATAGCCCATCCTGCTACACTAGTAAAGGTTGAATAGTCTATTGTTCAGCTAATAGCCCATCCTGCTACACTAGTAAAGGTTGAATAGTCTATTGTTCAGCTAATAGCCCATCCTGCTACACTAGTAAAGGTTGAATAGTCTATTGATCAGCTAATAGCCCATCTTGCTACACTAGTAAAGGTTGAATAGTCTATTGATCAGCTAATAGCCCATCCTGCTACACTAGTAAAGGTTGAATAGTCTATTGATCAGCTAATAGCCCATCCTGCTACACTAGTAAAGGTTGAATAGTCTATTGTTCAGCTAAAAGCCCATCCTGCTACACTAGTAAAGGTTGAATAGTCTATTTTTCAGCTAATTGCCCATCCTGCTACACTAGTAAAGGTTGAATAGTCTATTGTTCAGCACATCCTGCTACACTAGTAAAGGTTGAATAGTCTATTGATCAGCTAATAGCCCATCCTGCTACACTAGTAAAGGTTGAATAGTCTATTGATCAGCCCATCCTGCTACACTAGTAAAGGTTGAATAGTCTATTGATCAGCTAATTTCCCATCCTGCTACACTAGTAAAGGTTGAATAGTCTATTGATCAGCTAATAGCCCATCCTGCTACACTAGTAAAGGTTGAATAGTCTATTGATCAGCTAATAGCCCTTCCTGCTACACTAGTAAAGGTTGAATAGTCTATTGTTCAGCCCATCCTGCTACACTAGTAAAGGTTGAATAGTCTATTGTTCAGCTAATAGCCCATCCTGCTACACTAGTAAAGGTTGAATAGTCTATTGTTCAGCACATCCTGCTACACTAGTAAAGGTTGAATAGTCTATTGTTCAGTTAATAGCCCATCCTGCTACACTAGTAAAGGTTGAAAAGTCTATTGATCAGCTAATAGCCCATCCTGCTACACTAGTAAAGGTTGAATAGTCTATTGTGCAGCTAATAGCCCATCCTGCTACACTAGTAAAGGTTGAATAGTCTATTGATCAGCTAATAGCCCATCCTGCTACACTAGTAAAGGTTGAATAGTCTATTGATCAGCCCATCCTGCTACACTAGTAAAGGTTGAATAGTCTATTGATCAGCTAATAGCCCATCCTGCTACAGTAGTAAAGGTTGAATAGTCTATTGATCAGCTAATAGCCCATCCTGCTACACTAGTAAAGGTTGAATAGTCTATTGATCAGCTAATACCCCATCCTGCTACACTAGTAAAGGTTGAATAGTCTATTGATCAGCTAATAGCCCATCCTGCTACACTAGTAAAGGTTGAATAGTCTATTGTTCAGCTAATAGCCCATCCTGCTACACTAGTAAAGGTTGAATAGTCTATTGATCAGCCCATCCTGCTACACTAGTAAAGGTTGAATAGTCTATTGATCAGCTAATAGCCCATCCTGCTACACTAGTAAAGGTTGAATAGTCTATTGATCAGCTAATAGCCCATCCTGCTACACTAGTAAAGGTTGAATAGTCTATTGATCAGCTAATAGCCCATCCTGCTACACTAGTAAAGGTTGAATAGTCTATTGTTCAGCTAATAGCCCATCCTGCTACACTAGTAAAGGTTGAATAGTCTATTGTTCAGCTAATAGCCCATCCTGCTACACTAGTAAAGGTTGAATAGTCTATTGATCAGCTAATAGCCCATCTTGCTACACTAGTAAAGGTTGAATAGTCTATTGATCAGCTAATAGCCCATCCTGCTACACTAGTAAAGGTTGAATAGTCTATTGATCAGCTAATAGCCCATCCTGCTACACTAGTAAAGGTTAAATAGTCTATTGTTCAGCTAAAAGCCCATCCTGCTACACTAGTAAAGGTTGAATAGTCTATTGATCAGCCAGGCCTGCTACACTAGTAAAGGTTGAATAGTCTATTGATCAGCTAATAGCCCATCCTGCTACACTAGTAAAGGTTGAATAGTCTATTGATCAGCTAATAGCCCATCCTGCTACACTAGTAAAGGTTGAATAGTCTATTGATCAGCTAATAGCCCATCCTGCTACACTAGTAAAGGTTGAATAGTCTATTGATCAGCTAATAGCCCATCCTGCTGCACTAGTAAAGGTTGAATAGTCTATTGATCAGCTAATAGCCCATCCTGCTACAGTAGTAAAGGTTGAATAGTCTATTGATCAGCTAATAGCCCATCCTGCTACACTAGTAAAGGTTGAATAGTCTATTGATCAGCTAATAGCCCATCCTGCTACACTAGTAAAGGTTGAAAAGTCTATTGATCAGCTAATAGCCCATCCTGGTACACTAGTAAAGGTTGAATAGTCTATTGTTCAGCTAATAGCCCATCCTGCTACACTAGTAAAGGTTGAATAGTCTATTGATCAGCCCATCCTGCTACACTAGTAAAGGTTGAATAGTCTATTGATCAGCTAATAGCCCATCCTGCTACACTAGTAAAGGTTGAATAGTCTATTGATCAGCTAATAGCCCATCCTGCTACACTAGTAAAGGTTGAATAGTCTATTGATCAGCTAATAGCCCATCCTGCTACACTAGTAAAGGTTGAATAGTCTATTGTTCAGCTAATAGCCCATCCTGCTACACTAGTAAAGGTTGAATAGTCTATTGTTCAGCTAATAGCCCATCCTGCTACACTAGTAAAGGTTGAATAGTCTATTGATCAGCTAATAGCCCATCTTGCTACACTAGTAAAGGTTGAATAGTCTATTGATCAGCTAATAGCCCATCCTGCTACACTAGTAAAGGTTGAATAGTCTATTGATCAGCTAATAGCCCATCCTGCTACACTAGTAAAGGTTGAATAGTCTATTGATCAGCTAATAGCCCTTCCTGCTACACTAGTAAAGGTTGAATAGTCTATTGTTCAGCCCATCCTGCTACACTAGTAAAGGTTGAATAGTCTATTGTTCAGCTAATAGCCCATCCTGCTACACTAGTAAAGGTTGAATAGTCTATTGTTCAGCACATCCTGCTACACTAGTAAAGGTTGAATAGTCTATTGTTCAGCTAATAGCCCATCCTGCTACACTAGTAAAGGTTGAATAGTCTATTGATCAGCTAATAGCCCATCCTGCTACAGTAGTAAAGGTTGAATAGTCTATTGATCAGCTAATAGCCCATCCTGCTACACTAGTAAAGGTTGAATAGTCTATTGATCAGCTAATACCCCATCCTGCTACACTAGTAAAGGTTGAATAGTCTATTGATCAGCTAATAGCCCATCCTGCTACACTAGTAAAGGTTGAATAGTCTATTGTTCAGCTAATAGCCCATCCTGCTACACTAGTAAAGGTTGAATAGTCTATTGATCAGCCCATCCTGCTACACTAGTAAAGGTTGAATAGTCTATTGATCAGCTAATAGCCCATCCTGCTACACTAGTAAAGGTTGAATAGTCTATTGATCAGCTAATAGCCCATCCTGCTACACTAGTAAAGGTTGAATAGTCTATTGATCAGCTAATAGCCCATCCTGCTACACTAGTAAAGGTTGAATAGTCTATTGTTCAGCTAATAGCCCATCCTGCTACACTAGTAAAGGTTGAATAGTCTATTGTTCAGCTAATAGCCCATCCTGCTACACTAGTAAAGGTTGAATAGTCTATTGATCAGCTAATAGCCCATCTTGCTACACTAGTAAAGGTTGAATAGTCTATTGATCAGCTAATAGCCCATCCTGCTACACTAGTAAAGGTTGAATAGTCTATTGATCAGCTAATAGCCCATCCTGCTACACTAGTAAAGGTTGAATAGTCTATTGTTCAGCTAATAGCCCATCCTGCTACACTAGTAAAGGTTGAATAGTCTATTGATCAGCCAGGCCTGCTACACTAGTAAAGGTTGAATAGTCTATTGATCAGCTAATAGCCCATCCTGCTACACTAGTAAAGGTTGAATAGTCTATTGATCAGCTAATAGCCCATCCTGCTACACTAGTAAAGGTTGAATAGTCTATTGATCAGCTAATAGTCCATCCTGCTACACTAGTAAAGGTTGAATAGTCTATTGATCAGCTAATAGCCCATCCTGCTGCACTAGTAAAGGTTGAATAGTCTATTGATCAGCTAATAGCCCATCCTGCTACAGTAGTAAAGGTTGAATAGTCTATTGATCAGCTAATAGCCCATCCTGCTACACTAGTAAAGGTTGAATAGTCTGTTGATCAGCTAATACCCCATCCTGCTACACTAGTAAAGGTTGAATAGTCTATTGATCAGCTAATAGCCCATGCTGCTACACTAGTAAAGGTTGAATAGTCTATTGTTCAGCTAATAGCCCATCCTGCTACACTAGTAAAGGTTGAATAGTCTATTGATCAGCCCATCCTGCTACACTAGTAAAGGTTGAATAGTCTATTGATCAGCTAATAGCCCATCCTGCTACACTAGTAAAGGTTGAATAGTCTATTGATCAGCTAATAGCCCATCCTGCTACACTAGTAAAGGTTGAATAGTCTATTGATCAGCTAATAGCCCATCCTGCTACACTAGTAAAGGTTGAATAGTCTATTGTTCAGCTAATAGCCCATCCTGCTACACTAGTAAAGGTTGAATAGTCTATTGTTCAGCTAATAGCCCATCCTGCTACACTAGTAAAGGTTGAATAGTCTATTGATCAGCTAATAGCCCATCTTGCTACACTAGTAAAGGTTGAATAGTCTATTGATCAGCAAATAGCCCATCCTGCTACACTAGTAAAGGTTGAATAGTCTATTGATCAGCTAATAGCCCATCCTGCTACACTAGTAAAGGTTGAATAGTCTATTGTTCAGCTAATAGCCCATCCTGCTACACTAGTAAAGGTTGAATAGTCTATTGATCAGCCAGGCCTGCTACACTAGTAAAGGTTGAATAGTCTATTGATCAGCTAATAGCCCATCCTGCTACACTAGTAAAGGTTGAATAGTCTATTGTTCAGCTAATAGCCCATCCTGCTACACTAGTAAAGGTTGAATAGTCTATTGTTCAGCTAATAGCCCATCCTGCTACACTAGTAAAGGTTGAATAGTCTATTGATCAGCTAATAGCCCATCTTGCTACACTAGTAAAGGTTGAATAGTCTATTGATCAGCAAAAAGCCCATCCTGCTACACTAGTAAAGGTTGAATAGTCTATTGATCAGCTAATAGCCCATCCTGCTACACTAGTAAAGGTTGAATAGTCTATTGTTCAGCTAATAGCCCATCCTGCTACACTAGTAAAGGTTGAATAGTCTATTGATCAGCCAGGCCTGCTACACTAGTAAAGGTTGAATAGTCTATTGATCAGCTAATAGCCCATCCTGCTACACTAGTAAAGGTTGAATAGTCTATTGATCAGCTAATAGCCCATCCTGCTACACTAGTAAAGGTTGAATAGTCTATTGTTCAGCTAATAGCCCATCCTGCTACACTAGTAAAGGTTGAATAGTCTATTGTTCAGCTAATAGCCCATCCTGCAACACTAGTAAAGGTTGAATAGTCTATTGATCAGATAATAGCCCATCTTGCTACACTAGTAAAGGTTGAATAGTCTATTGATCAGCTAATAGTCCATCCTGCTACACTAGTAAAGGTTGAATAGTCTATTGATCAGCTAATAGCCCATCCTGCTACACTAGTAAAGGTTGAATAGTCTATTGATCAGCTAATAGCCCTTCCTGCTACACTAGTAAAGGTTGAATAGTCTATTGTTCAGCCCATCCTGCTACACTAGTAAAGGTTGAATAGTCTATTGTTCAGCTAATAGCCCATCCTGCTACACTAGTAAAGGTTGAATAGTCTATTGTTCAGCACATCCTGCTACACTAGTAAAGGTTGAATAGTCTATTGTTCAGTTAATAGCCCATCCTGCTACACTAGTAAAGGTTGAAAAGTCTATTGATCAGCTAATAGCCCATCCTGCTACACTAGTAAAGGTTGAATAGTCTATTGTGCAGCTAATAGCCCATCCTGCTACACTAGTAAAGGTTGAATAGTCTATTGATCAGCTAATAGCCCATCCTGCTACACTAGTAAAGGTTGAATAGTCTATTGATCAGCCCATCCTGCTACACTAGTAAAGGTTGAATAGTCTATTGATCAGCTAATAGCCCATCCTGCTACACTAGTAAAGGTTGAATAGTCTATTGTTCAGCTAATAGCCCATCCTGCTACACTAGTAAAGGTTGAATAGTCTATTGTTCAGCTAATAGCCCATCCTGCTACACTAGTAAAGGTTGAATAGTCTATTGATCAGCTAATAGCCCATCCTGCTACAGTAGTAAAGGTTGAATAGTCTATTGATCAGCTAATAGCCCATCCTGCTACACTAGTAAAGGTTGAATAGTCTATTGATCAGCTAATACCCCATCCTGCTACACTAGTAAAGGTTGAATAGTCTATTGATCAGCTAATAGCCCATCCTGCTACACTAGTAAAGGTTGAATAGTCTATTGTTCAGCTAATAGCCCATCCTGCTACACTAGTAAAGGTTGAATAGTCTATTGATCAGCCCATCCTGCTACACTAGTAAAGGTTGAATAGTCTATTGATCAGCTAATAGCCCATCCTGCTACACTAGTAAAGGTTGAATAGTCTATTGATCAGCTAATAGCCCATCCTGCTACACTAGTAAAGGTGTAATAGTCTATTGATCAGCTAATAGCCCATCCTGCTACACTAGTAAAGGTTGAATAGTCTATTGTTCAGCTAATAGCCCATCCTGCTACACTAGTAAAGGTTGAATAGTCTATTGTTCAGCTAATAGCCCATCCTGCTACACTAGTAAAGGTTGAATAGTCTATTGATCAGCTAATAGCCCATCTTGCTACACTAGTAAAGGTTGAATAGTCTATTGATCAGCTAATAGCCCATCCTGCTACACTAGTAAAGGTTGAATAGTCTATTGATCAGCTAATAGCCCATCCTGCTACACTAGTAAAGGTTGAATAGTCTATTGTTCAGCTAATAGCCCATCCTGCTACACTAGTAAAGGTTGAATAGTCTATTGATCAGCCAGGCCTGCTACACTAGTAAAGGTTGAATAGTCTATTGATCAGCTAATAGCCCATCCTGCTACACTAGTAAAGGTTGAATAGTCTATTGATCAGCTAATAGCCCATCCTGCTACACTAGTAAAGGTTGAATAGTCTATTGATCAGCTAATAGTCCATCCTGCTACACTAGTAAAGGTTGAATAGTCTATTGATCAGCTAATAGCCCATCCTGCTGCACTAGTAAAGGTTGAATAGTCTATTGATCAGCTAATAGCCCATCCTGCTACAGTAGTAAAGGTTGAATAGTCTATTGATCAGCTAATAGCCCATCCTGCTACACTAGTAAAGGTTGAATAGTCTATTGATCAGCTAATACCCCATCCTGCTACACTAGTAAAGGTTGAATAGTCTATTGATCAGCTAATAGCCCATCCTGCTACACTAGTAAAGGTTGAATAGTCTATTGTTCAGCTAATAGCCCATCCTGCTACACTAGTAAAGGTTGAATAGTCTATTGATCAGCCCATCCTGCTACACTAGTAAAGGTTGAATAGTCTATTGATCAGCTAATAGCCCATCCTGCTACACTAGTAAAGGTTGAATAGTCTATTGATCAGCTAATAGCCCATCCTGCTACACTAGTAAAGGTTGAATAGTCTATTGATCAGCTAATAGCCCATCCTGCTACACTAGTAAAGGTTGAATAGTCTATTGTTCAGCTAATAGCCCATCCTGCTACACTAGTAAAGGTTGAATAGTCTATTGTTCAGCTAATAGCCCATCCTGCTACACTAGTAAAGGTTGAATAGTCTATTGATCAGCTAATAGCCCATCTTGCTACACTAGTAAAGGTTGAATAGTCTATTGATCAGCTAATAGCCCATCCTGCTACACTAGTAAAGGTTGAATAGTCTATTGATCAGCTAATAGCCCATCCTGCTACACTAGTAAAGGTTGAATAGTCTATTGTTCAGCTAATAGCCCATCCTGCTACACTAGTAAAGGTTGAATAGTCTATTGATCAGCCAGGCCTGCTACACTAGTAAAGGTTGAATAGTCTATTGATCAGCTAATAGCCCATCCTGCTACACTAGTAAAGGTTGAATAGTCTATTGATCAGCTAATAGCCCATCCTGCTACACTAGTAAAGGTTGAATAGTCTATTGTTCAGCTAATAGCCCATCCTGCAACACTAGTAAAGGTTGAATAGTCTATTGATCAGCTAATAGCCCATCTTGCTACACTAGTAAAGGTTGAATAGTCTATTGATCAGCTAATAGCCCATCCTGCTACACTAGTAAAGGTTGAATAGTCTATTGATCAGCCCATCCTGCTACACTAGTAAAGGTTGAATAGTCTATTGATCAGCTAATAGCCCATCCTGCTACACTAGTAAAGGTTGAATAGTCTATTGATCAGCTAATAGCCCATCCTGCTACACTAGTAAAGGTTGAATAGTCTATTGATCAGCTAATAGCCCATCCTGCTACACTAGTAAAGGTTGAATAGTGTATTTTTCAGCCCATCCTGCTACACTAGTAAAGGTTGAATTGTCTATTGTTCAGCTAATAGCCCATCCTGCTACACTAGTAAAGGTTGAATAGTCTATTGTTCTGCCCATCCTGCTACACTAGTAAAGGTTGAATAGTCTATTGTTCAGCCCATCCTGCTACACTAGTAAAGGTTGAATAGTCTATTGATCAGCCCATCCTGCTACACTAGTAAAGGTTGAATAGTCTATTGATCAGCTAATAGCCCATCCTGCTACACTAGTAAAGGTTGAATAGTCTATTGATCAGCTAATAGCCCATCCTGCTACACTAGTAAAGGTTGAATAGTCTATTGATCAGCTAATAGCCCATCCTGCTACACTAGTAAAGGTTGAATAGTCTATTGTTCAGCCCATACTGCTACACTAGTAAAGGTTGAATAGTCTATTGTTCAGCTAATAGCCCATCCTGCTACACTAGTAAAGGTTGAATAGTCTATTGATCAGCTAATAGCCCATCCTGCTACACTAGTAAAGGTTGAATAGTCTATTGTGCAGCTAATAGCCCATCCTGCTACACTAGTAAATGTTGAATAGTCTATTGATCAGCTAATAGCCCATCCTGCTACACTAGTAAAGGTTGAATAGTCTATTGATCAGCCCATCCTGCTACACTAGTAAAGGTTGAATAGTCTATTGATCAGCTAATAGCCCATCCTGCTACACTAGTAAAGGTTGAATAGTCTATTGATCAGCTAATAGCCCATCCTGCTACACTAGTAAAGGTTGAATAGTCTATTGATCAGCTAATAGCCCATCCTGCTACACTAGCAAAGGTTGAATAGTCTATTGTTCAGCCCATCCTGCTACACTAGTAAAGGTTGAATAGTCTATTGTTCAGCTAATAGCCCATCCTGCTACACTAGTAAAGGTTGAATAGTCTATTGTTCAGCCCATCCTGCTACACTAGTAAAGGTTGAATAGTCTATTGTTCAGCTAATAGCCCATCCTGCTACACTAGTAAAGGTTGAATAGTCTATTGATCAGCTAATAGCCCATCCTGCTACACTAGTAAAGGTTGAATAGTCTATTGATCAGCTAATAGCCCATCCTGCTACACTAGTAAAGGTTGAATAGTCTATTGATCAGCTAATAGCCCATCCTGCTACACTAGTAAAGGTTGAATAGTCTATTGATCAGCTAATAGCCCATCCTGCTACACTAGTAAAGGTTGAATAGTCTATTGATCAGCTAATAGCCGATCCTGCTACACTAGTAAAGGTTGAATAATCTATTGATCAGCTAATAGCCCATCCTGCTACACTAGTAAAGGTTGAATTGTCTATTGATCAGCTAATAGCCCATCCTGCTACACTAGTAAAGGTTGAATAGTCTATTGATCAGCTAATAGCCCATCCTGCTACACTAGTAAAGGTTGAATAGTCTATTGTTCAGCTAATAGCCCATCCTGCTACACTAGTAAAGGTTGAATAGTCTATTGATCAGCTAATAGCCCATCCTGCTACACTAGTAAAGGTTGAATAGTCTATTGATCAGCTAATAGCCCATCCTGCTACACTAGTAAAGGTTGAATAGTCTATTGATCAGCCCATCCTGCTACACTAGTAAAGGTTGAATAGTCTATTGATCAGCTAATAGCCCATCCTGCTACACTAGTAAAGGTTGAATAGTCTATTGATCAGCTAATAGCCCATCCTGCTACACTAGTAAAGGTTGAATAGTCTATTGATCAGCTAATAGCCCATCCTGCTACACTAGTAAAGGTTGAATAGTCTATTGATCAGCTAATAGCCCATCCTGCTACACTAGTAAAGGTTGAATAGTCTATTGATCAGCTAATAGCCCATCCTGCTACACTAGTAAAGGTTGAATAGTCTATTGATCAGCTAATAGCCCATCCTGCTTGTGAACATAATAATACTTTTCCCCCTTTCCACATTAAAGGTTCCAATGGATAAAGTGTTTTAACCCCAACCCCAATTAATACATTTGGGCACAGCCGATGGTCGATAGCGTGTAATCATTGATATCCCAGGAGCGGTAACACTATTGAAGTACAGACACAGCTTCATTCACACAATGAGTTTGATACACAAAAAAAATGCACAATCGTTTGTCTCTATATTAACTAATTAACTATTAACTAACTAACTAACTAACTAACTAATATTCCTCTCAATTGTACATTTTTGACTTGTTATGACGTTATAACAACTTACATCTGCTTCCCCTGTAATGTTTTGTCAGCCATCTTTACTGAAGAAAGCCTCCAGGCATCAAATTCGTCATTGGAATGTGATATAATATAATAATATAATAACCAATATGATTGGTCATATAAAAACCTTGGGACCCAAATGCATAATGAGTGCTCTACCTCCCCCTTGTGGTGGTCTGAAGCAATGAAGCCGTGACGCTGGGAAGTTAGTCCCGCGGTGTAAGCTCGCAACTTTGGTGTTAAACTATATAACCTTCCTGTATTCTGACTAGATCAGATGGTGTTAAACTATATAACCTTCCTGTATTCTGACTAGATCAGATGGTGTTAAACTATATAACCTTCCTGTATTCTGACTAGATCAGATGTTAAACTATATAACCTTCCTGTATTCTGACTAGATCAGATGTTAAACTATATAACCTTCCTGTATTCTGACTAGATCAGATGTTAAACTATATAACCTTCCTGTATTCTGACTAGATCAGATGGTGTTTACTATATAACCTTCCTGTATTCTGACTAGATCAGATGTTAAACTATATAACCTTCCTGTATTCTGATTCAATCTAAGCGCATTCTGCCTAGTGGAGCTGTTTAGTTTTGACTATTCATAATTCAGCTAACCATCTAAAAACTGCTGTCCATTTCCTGGCAAAGATGGTCTATTGGACAGGTGCCAATGGCTCTGAAATGCATGGTGCTGAAAGAGGTCATTTTACGTAGGTTTTTAATGCATATTTACAATTAGATTTAAACACAAATGGTATCCAATATAATTAGTGGTTCAGGGAGAAAAGCTGATTTGTTGGCGTTACTTAGGGGTTCAAGCAGCAAAGCAAGTGAAAGCCTATTGTATTGGTTGCCGTTGGTTATTGGGGGTTGGAGCAGAGAAGCTGGTGAAAGCCTGTTGTATTGGTTATTGGGGGTTGGAGCAGAGAAGCTGGTGAAAACCTATTGTATTGGTTATTGGGGGTTAGAGCAGAGAAGCTGGTGAAAGTTAATTGTCTTGGTTAAAGCATGTTGTTCCACCTCACCTTTCACTGTAGAGCCTCTAGCCCTGCTCAATATGCCTTAACCAACCATTTAGTTCCACCTCCCACATATGCGATGCCATCACCTGGTTTAAACATCTCTAGAGACTATATCTCTCTCATCATTACTCAATAGGTTTACCTCCAATGTACTCACATCCTACCTTACCTTTGTCTATACACTATGCCTTGAATCTATGCTATCGTGCCCAGAAGCCTGCTCCTTTTACTCTCTGTTCCGAACGCACTAGACGGCCAGTTTGTATAGCATTTAGCCGTACCCTTAATCTACGTCTCCTCTGTTGCTCTGGTGATGTAGAGGTTAATCCAGGTCCTGCAGTGCCTAGGTCCACTCCTACTCCCCAGGTGCTCTCATTTGTTGACTTCTGTAACCGTAAAAGCCTTGGTTCCATGCATGTTAACATTAGAAGCCTACTCCCTAAGTTTGTTTTACTCACTGCTTTAGCACACTCTGCCAACCCGGATGTTTTAGCCGTGTCTGAATCCTGGCTTAGGAAAACCACCAAAATCCCTGAAATCTCCATCGCTAACTATAATGTTTTCCGCCAAGATAGAACTGCCAAAGGGGGCGGTGTTGCAATCTACTGCAGAGATAGCCTGCAGAGTTCTGTATTACTATCTAAGTCTGTACCCAAACAATTTGAGCTTCTACTTCTAAAAATGCACCTTTCCAGAAATAAGTCTCTCACTTTTGCCGCTTGCTATAGACCTCCCTCTGCCCCCAGCTGTGCCCTCGATACCATATGTGAATTGATTACACCCCATCTATCTTCTGAGCTCGTGCTACTAGGTGACCTAAACTGGGACATGCTTAAACCTGTTATGGACAGGGGGCAGTGTTTCCACTTTGAACGAATTGCGTACCCAAACGGAATTTCCGTTAAATTGACTTCAGAAGAGCGGTGGAATGAATGTCCTCCTCATGTGAAGGCACGTGATCAGCCCGTGGAAGTGAGTACTGTCTCCTTCAGCCCCCTTCAAATTAGATTCATCAGACAAAGTTCTGTTGACTGTTGACAGCCGTAGGAAGTGAAAACTCATCAACAACTCGCTGTTATTCGCTGTGATTTCAATGATTGAAAATTGGCACCCCCAGAAAAAATACAAACAGGAAGTGGAACTTCTCAGGTTTTTGCCTGCCATGTGAGTTCTGTTATACATAATTCAAACCGTTTTAGAAACTTCAGAGTGTTTCCTATCCAATAGTAATAATAATATAATATATTAGCAACTGGGAATGAGGAGCATGCCGTTTAATATGGGCACCTCTGTGCACCTTTCATCCAAGCTATACTGCCCCTTCAGCCATGAGACGAGCTTCAATTCAATTCCATTCAATTCCATACAACTCTCCTTTCGTGGTCTCCAACTGCTCTTAAACGCAAGTAAAAACTAAATCACTCCCCGCACCTGCTCGCCCGTCCAGCATCACTACTCTGGACGGCTCTGACAACTACAAATACTGGGTGTCTGGTTAGACTGTAAACTCTCCTTCCAGACTCACATTAAGCATCTCCAATCCAAAATTAAATATAGAATCGGCTTCCTATTTTGCAACAAAGCCTCCTTCACTCATGCTGCCAAACATACCCTCGTAAAACTGACTATCCTACCGATCCTCGACTTCGGTGATGTCATCTATAAAATAGCCTCCAACACTCTACTCAACAAACTGGATGCAGTCTATCACAGTGCCATCTGTTTTGTCACCAAAGACCCATACACTACCGACCATTGCAACCTGTACGCTCTCGTTGGTTGGCCCTCGCTTCATACTCGTTGCCAAACCCACTGGCTACAGGTTATCTACAAGTCTCTGCTAGGTAAAGCCCCGCCTTATCTCAGCTCACTGGTCACCATAGCAGCACCCACTCGTAGCACGCGCTCCAGCAGGTATATCTCACTGGTCACCCCAAAGCCAATTTCTCCTTTGGTCGTCTTTCCTTTCAGTTCTCTGCTGCCAGTGACTGGAACGAATTGCAAAAATCTCTGAAGCTGGAGACTCATATCTCCCTCACTAGCTTTAAGCATCAGCTGTCAGAGCAGCTCACAGATCACTGCACCTGTACATAGCCCATCTGTAAACAGCCCATCTATCTACCTACCTCATCCCCATACTGGTATTTATTTATTTTGCTCCTTTGCACCCCAGTATCTCTACCTGCACATTCATCTTCTGCCGATCCATCATTCCAGTGTTTAATTGCCAACATGGCCTATTTATTGCCTCAACTCCCTTATCTTACCTCATTTGTTTTCTTTTGTTCTACTGTATTATTGACTGTATGTTTTGTTTATTCCATGTGTAACTCTGTGTTGTTGTATGTGTTGAATTGCTACACTTTATCTTGGCCAGGTCGCAGTTGCAAATGAGAACTTGTTCTCAACTAGCCTACCTGAAAAAATAAAGGTGAAATAAAATAAAAAAATAAAAAAGCCAGTATTGAGAAGTACTCATTTTTTTAATGTTTTTTTTTTATTTTCATCAGAGAAATTCTTTGGCAAGATAAGCAAACTTAGTTATGAAATGCTGATACTACACTTGCAATTATCTGACCAAATTATGAAAGAACAAGAATTGTACTTTTGAATTCTGTAAAGTCAGTGTGAAATTATTGTTGTCTATCAACAATGACAAGCCACCGGGTTCTGACAACTTGGATGGACAGATGGACAGACAACTCAGATGGACTGAGGATACTGTAATAGCAGATGATATTGCCACTCCTATTTGCCACTTCAATTTAAGCCTACTAGAGAGTGTGTGCCCTCAGGCCTGGAGGGAAGCTGAAGTCATTCCACTACCCAAAAGTCATTCTGCTACCCAAGAATAGTAAAGCCCCCTTTACTGGCTCAAATAGCTGACCAATCAGCCTGTTACCAACCCTTAGTAAACTTCTGGAAAAAATTGTGTTTGACCAGATACAATGCTATTTTACAGTAAACAAATTGACAACAGACTTTCAGCTTATAGGGAAGGACACTCAACAAGCACAGCACTTACACAAATGACTGATGATTGGCTGAGAGAAATTGATGATAAAAAGATTTTGGGGGCTGTTGTGTTAGACTTCAGTGCAGCTTTTGACATTATCGATCATAGTCTGCTGCTGGAAAAACGTATGTGTTATGGCTTTACACCCCCTGCTATAATGTGGAAAAAGAGTTACCTGTCTAACAGCTTTAACAGAACATAGTTATAGCGATGAGACCAAGGCGCAGCGTGATTTATTTTAATGAAGGAAGAACACTGAACGAACTATACAAAAACAACAAAACGAACGTGAAGCTATACAATAATAGTGCTGACACAGGCAACTAAACACCCACGAAATACTCAAGGAATATGGCTGCCTAAATATGGTTCCCAATCAGAGACAACGATAAACAGTTGCCTCTAGTTGAGAACCAAACTAGGCAACCATAAACATACAAAAACCCTAGACCGGACAAAAACACAACAAACCACCTAACTAAAATAATAAAGAAAACAAAGATAACTAAGGTCAGGGCGTGACATTACACCCCCTGCTATATTATGGATAAAGAGTTACCTGATGATATTATAGAACAGGTGATGAATATAGAGAAATGTTACTATTATAGAACAGGTGATGAATATAGAGAAATGTTACTATTATAGAACAGGTGATGAATATAGAGAAATGTTACTATTATAGAACAGGTGATGAATATAGAGACATGTTACTACTATAGAACAGGTGATGAATATAGAGAAATGTTACTATTATAGAACAGGTGATGAATATAGAGAAATGTTACTATTATAGAACAGGTGATGAATATAGAGAAATGTTACTATTATAGAACAGGTGATGAATATAGAGAAATGTTACTATTATAGAACAGGTGATGAATATAGAGAAATGTACTGACCTCCAACTTGTCCGAGGCTACAGTATACCAGTGTACGCAACAACACTGAAACACACAGAGAGAACTATCACTACATCTCAATCCACAGCATCTGTCTATGTCGGCCTTCTGCATTTGCAGTGGAAAGTGTGTTTTGCTCTACGGAAAGGGGAGATTCTACGACCCCCAGGTAGGGGGGTAATCCATACAAATGGTAATGGAGGAAAAAGGTATGGTATGTATGGAGGTAGTTTTGTGCCAACAAAAAAAAGGGGTTAAATACTTGTCCAAAAAAACTAAAATATATATCTCCTGAGCTTTCCTATATCTCGTAAATATAGGACAGACTCACCAAAACCTTATTCCTCATGATACAAGTTTTGACTAAAAAATGGTTGACTCTTTTTTGCCATTTCTGAATGTTCACAGGTGTAGTAGTAGTACAGCCCAAATTAAATTTTTTATCAAATATTTTTTAGATGAAATAGAAAAAAATATGTTTAAAAGACAAAATGAAAAATAAAACAATATTATATATATCTATATATGCTTAGTAGAACCCCTCCCCCTTTATTTAATCATATAGATATTAAACTACATAGATATTAACCATACAGACATTAAACTATATAGATATTAAACTATATATTTATTAACCATACAGACATTAAACTATATAGATATTAAACTATACAGATATTAAACTATACAGATATTAAACTATATAGATATTAAACCATACAGATATTAAACTATGTAGATATTACACCATATATATATTAAACCATATAGATATTAAACCATATAGATATTAAACTGTACAGATATTAAACCATACAGATATTAAACCATATGGATATTAAACAATACAGATATTAAACTATTTAGATATTAAACTATATAGACATTAAACTATAGATATTAAACCATATAGATATTAAACTATATAGATATTAAACTATATAGATATTAAACTATATAGATATTAAACCATACAGATATTAAACTATACAGATATTAAACTACATAGATATTAAACCATTTATATATTAAACTATATAGATATTAAACCATACAGATATTAAACTATACAGATATTAAACTACATAGATATTAAACCGTATATATATTAAACTATAGAGATATTAATTGATATCTAGACATTGAACCATATATATTAAACTGTATATATGTTAAACCATATAGATATTAAACCATATTGATATTAAACTACATAGATATTAAAGTGTACAGATGTTAAATCATATATATAATATTCAACTCACAGAGTAGAAGACAGGTGCGTTCCATCTCAACGTGTCAATCACTAACTGTATCTAAACTCTAGTGACTTGTAGCCTTTCCATCCCCCTACCCCCTTCCACCCCACCCCACTCATCTACACTTCCTCTTTGCTGAGAAGGACTGAGGTGTGAAAGATGTGTGTGACAGAGAAGGGGTTCGAGAGAGAAGAGAGACACAGAGAGAGCGAGAGAGAGAGAGCACAGACAGACAGACAGACAGACAGACAGACAGACAGACAGACAGACAGACAGACAGACAGACAGACAGACAGACAGACAGACAGAAAGAAAGACACTACCCTTCACAACATAACATAGATAGATAGAAACTGTCGAGGTCACCTAGCCAGCTTCACTTTCAACAACGCAGCTACTGCTAGCCAGGCTACTTCACCAGCCAGCAGTACTATATCATTTTAGTCAATAAGATTTGTAATTTTATTGATTTTTTGCTACGTAAGCTTAACTTTCTGAACATTCGAGACGTGTAGCCCACTTGTCATTCTAATCTCCTTTGCTTTAGCGTAGCCTCTTCTGTAGCCTGTCAAATATGTGTCTGTCTATCCCTGTTCTCTCCTCTCTGCACAGACCATACAAACGCCTCACACCGCGTGGCCGCGCCCACCCTAACCTGGTGGTCCCAGCCCGCACGACCCACGTGGAGTTCCAGGTCTCCGGTAGCCTCTGGAACTGCCGATCCGCGGCCAACAAGGCAGAGCTCATCTCAGCCTATGCCTCCCTCCAGTCCCTCGACTTCTTGGCACTGACGGAAACATGGCTCACCACAGATAACACTGCTACTCCTACTGCTCTCTCTTCGTCTGCCCACGTGTTCTCGCACACCCCGAGAGCTTCTGGTCAGCGGGGTGGTGGCACCGGGATCCTCATCTCTCCCAAGTGGTCATTCTCTCTTTCTCCCCTTACCCATCTGTCTATCGCCTCCTTTGAATTCCATGCTGTCACAGTTACCAGCCCTTTCAAGCTTAACATCCTTATCATTTATCGCCCTCCAGGTTCCCTTGGAGAGTTCATCAATGAGCTTGATGCCTTGATAAGCTCCTTTCCTGAGGACGGCTCACCTCTCACAGTTCTGGGTGACTTTAACCTGTTATGGCTGCACGCTGAATATTGAAAAAACTGGAAAATGTGTGCACATTTTCAAACGGCCTCCTAAGAAACTTTTTATTTTCCAATATGCATATATTTACTACTGTTGGATAGATAACAGTCTGTAGTTTCTAAAAAGGTTTGAATTGTTTCTCTAAGTCAAACAGAAATATTTTTACAGCCATTTTCCCAGCCGAATTGAGTTTCCCAAAATGCGATGTGTCTCTTTAAGACCTTCTCTATAAAAGGCCGTTTGACTTAGGACCATAGGGACACGTCAGAGGCGTACCTCAGACTGTAATGCGGAAGTGAGAATTGAAAGGGGTCGAATATCTCGTCCCTGGACTGAATAACAGAACTTCTTGTGAGACATGCGCAGTTAAAATAAAAATCCGGGCGCGAAGGATAATTTGATCTCGGCTTCTGGAACAAGGTAGGTAACTTTGAATATGATGCCTGACTACGATATTATTTGCTACATGTCACAAAATCATCCTAAAGGTTGTTTTTTCAATATACTTTAATTATATTATTGCAATTTATTCTGGACTTTAGATGTGAAACGACGGAAGAATTTTTTGAAGAAACGCTTTCTGGCGCAGCAATGCTACCGTGCTAGCTAACCAAAGAGGGGAATCCTTCGTTCTGGAACCCAACTAAAGACTCTACTGGACATTGGACCCCGTTACAACATTCTGATGGAGTACCAAGAAAGATAAGACCCAATTTGGGATGCTTTTTCATATATATGTCGAACTGTTGAATGCTAACGCTGCTAACTATGCTAGGCTAGCGCTTGACTAGAATCAATGCTGCCTTATGCTAGCTTATGATGTTAGCTAATATAACGATATATTGTGTTTTCGCTGTAAAACACTTCAAAAATCGGAAATGTTGTCTGTATTCACAAGATATCTGTCTTTCATTAGTTATCCACCATATGTTTTTCTGAAATGTTTTATGAGGTGTAATTAGTAGCCGACGTTGGTGTATGTATTTTCTCTGGCTACTCCCGGCTGGATTCAGACTCTAGCTATGTGTTAGCATTTTTGGGTAGCATCAATGTAAAACAGATTTATAGCTAAAATATGCACTTTTTATGAACAAAACATAGATTTATTGTGTAACATGTTATATGACTGTCATCTGAGGTCGTTTTTTCTGGGCTCTTTAGGTTGGTTTTAGTTTATTTCGGTTGGTTGTGCATGCTACTTCAATCATAATTCATACTTCATAATCATAATTCATACGTGTCTGTCCACTTTTGTATTTGGTGGTGAGCTAACATAAATATATGTGGTGTTTTCTCTGTAAAACATTTAAAAAATCGGACATGTTGGCTGGATTGACAAGATGTTTATCTTTCAAATGCTGTATTGGACTTGTTAATGTGTAAAAGTTAAATATTTTAAAAAAATAGATTTTGAATTTCGCGCTCTGCAGCTGTTGTCATTTTTGGTCCGAGGTCGGGCTTGCACCCCAAACAGGTTAACCTCCCCATGTCTACCTTTGACTCATTCCTCTCTGCCTCCTTCTTTCCACTCCTCTCCTCTTTTGACCTCACCCTCTCACCTTCCCCCCCTACTCACAAGGCAGGCAATACGCTTGACCTCATCTTTACTAGATGCTGTTCTTCCACTAACCTCATTGCAACTCCCCTCCAAGTCTCCGATCACTACCTTGTATCCTTTTCCCTCTCGCTCTCGTCCAACACTTCCCACACTGCCCCTACTCGGATGGTATCGCGCCGTCCCAACCTTCGCTCTCTCTCCCCCGCTACTCTCTCCTCTTCCATCCTATCATCTCTTCCCTCTGCCCAAACCTTCTCCAACCTATCTCCTGATTCTGCCTCCTCAACCCTCCTCTCCTCCCTTTCTGCATCCTTTGACTCTCTATGTCCCCTATCCTCCAGGCCGGCTCGGTCCTCCCCTCCCGCTCCGTGGCTCGACGACTCATTGCGAGCTCACAGAACAGGGCTCCGGGCAGCCGAGCGGAAATGGAGGAAAACTCGCCTCCCTGCGGACCTGGCATCCTTTCACTCCCTCCTCTCTACATTTTCCTCTTCTGTCTCTGCTGCTAAAGCCACTTTCTACCACTCTAAATTCCAAGCATCTGCCTCTAACCCTAGGAAGCTCTTTGCCACCTTCTCCTCCCTCCTGAATCCTCCTCCCCCTCCCCCCCCCCTCCTCCCTCTCTGCAGACGACTTCGTCAACCATTTTGAAAAGAAGGTCGACGACATCCGATCCTCGTTTGCTAAGTCTAACGACACCGCTGGTTCTGCTCACACTGCCCTACCCTGTGCTTTGACCTCTTTCTCTCCCCTCTCTCCAGATGAAATCTCGCGTCTTGTGACGGCCGGCCGCCCAACAACCTGCCCGCTTGACCCTATCCCCTCCTCTCTTCTCCAGACCATTTCCGGAGACCTTCTCCCTTACCTCACCTCGCTCATCAACTCATCCCTGACCGCTGGCTACGTCCCTTCCGTCTTCAAGAGAGCGAGAGTTGCACCCCTTCTGAAAAAACCTACACTCGATCCCTCCGATGTCAACAACTACAGACCAGTATCCCTTCTTTCTTTTCTCTCCAAAACTCTTGAACGTGCCGTCCTTGGCCAGCTCTCCTGCTATCTCTCTCAGAATGACCTTCTTGATCCAAATCAGTCAGGTTTCAAGACTAGTCACTCAACTGAGACTGCTCTTCTCTGTATCACGGAGGCGCTCCGCACTGCTAAAGCTAACTCTCTTTCCTCTGCTCTCATCCTTCTAGACCTATCGGCTGCCTTCGATACTGTGAACCATCAGATCCTCCTCTCCACCCTCTCCGAGTTGGGCATCTCCGGCGCGGCCCACGCTTGGATTGCGTCCTACCTGACAGGTCGCTCCTACCAGGTGGCGTGGCGAGAATCTGTCTCCTCACCACGCGCTCTCACCACTGGTGTCCCCCAGGGCTCTGTTCTAGGCCCTCTCCTATTCTCGCTATACACCAAGTCACTTGGCTCTGTCATAACCTCACATGGTCTCTCCTATCATTGCTATGCAGACGACACACAACTAATCTTCTCCTTTCCCCCTTCTGATGACCAGGTGGCGAATCGCATCTCTGCATGTCTGGCAGACATATCAGTGTGGATGACGGATCACCACCTCAAGCTGAACCTCGGCAAGACGGAGCTGCTCTTCCTCCCGGGGAAGGACTGCCCGTTCCATGATCTCGCCATCACGGTTGACAACTCCATTGTGTCCTCCTCCCAGAGCGCTAAGAACCTTGGCGTGATCCTGGACAACACCCTGTCGTTCTCAACTAACATCAAGGCGGTGGCCCGTTCCTGTAGGTTCATGCTCTACAACATCCGCAGAGTACGACCCTGCCTCACACAGGAAGCGGCGCAGGTCCTAATCCAGGCACTTGTCATCTCCCGTCTGGATTACTGCAACTCGCTGTTGGCTGGGCTCCCTGCCTGTGCCATCAAACCCCTACAACTCATCCAGAACGCCGCAGCCCGTCTGGTGTTCAACCTTCCCAAGTTCTCTCACGTCACCCCGCTCCTCCGCTCTCTCCACTGGCTTCCAGTTGAAGCTCGCATCCGCTACAAGACCATGGTGCTTGCCTACGGAGCTGTGAGGGGAACGGCACCTCAGTACCTTCAGGCTCTGATCAGGCCCTACACCCAAACAAGGGCACTGCGTTCATCCACCTCTGGCCTGCTCGCCTCCCTACCACTGAGGAAGTACAGTTCCCGCTCAGCCCAATCAAAACTGTTCGCTGCTCTGGCACCCCAATGGTGGAACAAACTCCCTCACGACGCCAGGACAGCGGAGTCAATCACCACCTTCCGGAGACACCTGAAACCCCACCTCTTCAAGGAATACCTAGGATAGGATAAAGCAATCCTTCTGCCCCCCCCCCCCCCCTTAAAAGATGTAGATGCACTATTGTAAAGTGGCTGTTCCACTGGATGTCATTAGGTGAATGCACCAATTTGTAAGTCGCTCTGGATAAGAGCGTCTGCTAAATGACTTAAATGTAAATGTAAATGTAGATAGAAGAGAAAGAGAGAAAGAGAGAGAGAGAGAGGTAGATCGATAAATAGATAGATACAGTATATAGATAGATAGATAGATAGATAGATAGATAGATAGATAGATAGATAGATAGATAGATAGATAGATAGGTGTGAAGTGAGAAGTGCCAAGGCCCTTGAGCCCAACAATGGCAAGAGTCTCACAGCCTCCTCCACCCAAATGCAGAGGCCTTTGAAGCTCCCTGCCCCTGTGCAGAGATCATTACAATACAGTACTCTCTGGATGTAAATAATGAGAAGATAAGAGTACAAAAATAAGTTCCTGAAAATCAATACACTTTTTACTGACTATTATAAAAATGGGAACATAGGAAAGTTGATCTTCCACACAGACCATCCTCTGGCATGGCACAGTGCTATATTAACACACTACCCCTCTGTTAAGAGGGGGTGTTAGCGATGGGTGGAAAGTCAAGGTATTAGAAGGACTCGCTGAGGAATTAACATATTAGACCAGCATGACCGACAGCGTGAGCTTTCAGGTACAAAATGGTTAGAGACTCTGAAACTTTCAACAGAGAAGGAGACAATCTCCCGGCTGAGAAATGGTTTAAAATGGTTCTAAAGACCAGCCGAAGTACAGCTACAAATAAAAATAAAAAACTACAATACCAGAAAATGGTAATACCCTCTGAAAGTCTCTCTCACAAAGAAGAAGAAGACTACACTGGAACATTCAGTCTGCAGCTCTTTATGTATTATTAGCTTAGGAAACTCGACCGAAGATGAGAGACAAAGAACAATTTCCTCTCACCACTATAGGCATCTAAACAAACAGAGTGAAGGACAAGACACCGCTGGAAGATCTGTTCTACCAGACACTCTGAGACCAACCGACTACAACAACTAAGGACATGGTGACCTCTGATGGACAACCAGAGATTTCTGATGAACTCATCTATCTCCATATGGACCGGTTGATTTCAACAGAGAGACGACAAAGACATACAAGCGTAAATAAATCCGAATGAGCGTGCTAAAGGGTGCTAAATATCCACATTTATGATGAACTGTACGATAGTTGAAATACTTTGTCTCTTCTTCTCCCACCCTTTCTTCCCCGTTTTCATTGTGTACCAAGCCGTCATACCGGGTTAGCCCACTAGGGACTTTTCATTGCATCATGGTAGAAACCAATGTATAATCTATCCTGTGTGTGTGTTTATGTAATTCTGTGTGATTATTTAGTTAGTTAGTAAATAATTAAGCCAATTTATGCATCGCTGATTCATCATGAAAACTTCGTGCAGATTTATAGGATATTACGACGTTCAGAATGAAACTGAGATATACAGTGGGGATCATCATGTCATCATGGAGGCTAGGGTTCATGCAGATTTATAGGCTATTACAACGTTCAGAATAGAAGAAGAGATATAATATATACACTGCTCAAAAAAATAGCATAGGAACTGAGAAGTGGTCTGTGGTCACCACCTGCAGAATCACTCCTTTTTTGGGGGTGTCTTGCTAATTGCCTATAATTTCCACCTTTTGTCTATTCCATTTGCACAACAGCATGTGAAATGTATTGTCAATCAGTGTTGCTTCCTAAGTGGACAGTTTGATTTCACAGAAGTGTGATTGACTTGGAGTTACATTGTGTTGTTTAAGTGTTCCCTTTATTTTTTTGAGCAGTGTATAATTAACTAAGATGATAATGATATTTTCTGATATTGATATTAATTCGGGAACTGGTAACTCATTAAACCAACTTTTTTCGTGGTGCCCCAAGATTGCTAGTGAGTTAATTGCAACATTTAACCATCGTAATAATTAAACATAGTTAATTGATTTGATAAAATAATCGTCATCGCATGAATTAATGGTACCAACGTCACAACATATTGGTGCCCCGTGCGAGGAATCTAAGATAGAATGATGCCTTAATGTTGAATTCAGCCATATGAAACTGTAAAGCAGACAACATTATTATATTATGACACCATATGAGTTGTAGACAGGAATTGTTGGTTGTGTATGATGCCATTTGAACAATACATAGAGGTTGCCTCCGTGTTGTTTCTCTGATATAGTCAGTGTAGGGTTAAGTACCGGTTTAGAAGGAATAGAAGCTTCAGGCCAATTTTAATATTTCTTGTGTCTATCTCACCTCAGGAGTGAGTAGACTCGGTCATTATTCAATTAAACTAGGTAGCTCAATTGCCTTCCAACCCTTTTCCGGGGGATGTTTTGAATAATGTCCAAATTGATGGGTTTCTACAAATGAGACCATTTAAACTTTTTTAAACTTTTACACATTAACCTAGTCACAATATTGCTTTCAGGATAATTAAGGTTTAATTCCCAAATAGCCAATACAAGTATGATTAATCATTAACATTGATTAATCAATTCAATGTTGCTTTTACAAATTCAATTCATTCACATCCAACTCCGACATTACTGATCTAGTATTGATGGTTCATTAACGTCTTTAAATAGATTAAAATCGTTTTTTTAAAAGAATGTGTAAGTTATCAGAGGGGGTTGTTCCCAGTCCCCCGCTAATTAGTGAACCCTCACCCATAAAATAATGGATCACTGACCTCAGCAGCGATACAAACCCTAACCCATTTGCAGAAAAACCAGCAGAAATTTAGAAAAATGCTTCCCAAAATCATCAGGCGCAGGCATTGTAAAGGCTCTCTACTTTAGCCCTGATGTATTGCAATCAGAGATCAGCATAGGTCCAGAACCGCAGTGCTCATCAGAAGCACGTGCAAGACATGGTTGAAAATTGCGCTGGAAGAAATGGCAGCAGTTTTACGTGCGCCCAACCAATTGTGCTATTATGTGGGTTTTTTTTTCGTGTTCTTTGTAACTTATTTTGTAAATAATGTTTCTGCAACAGTATCTTACGGCAAAAAAAGAGATTCTGGATATCAGGACAGCGATCACTCACCTCGGAGTAGACAAAGATTTTTTCTTCAACAAGCAGGACGCACAGGACATTCTCCAAACACCCGACAAGGCCAACATCCCAGTTATTTGCAAGAGGAAGAGCAGCTACAAAGGACAAAGAGCAGGGTGCCTCGTAACGATCCGCAGAAGGCGAGTGGGTGCCTCGTGAGGATCTGCAGAAGGCGAGTGGGAAAGCTGCCATTACCGTCAAAATTACTCGCCAACGTGCAATCATTGGACAGTAAATTAGACGAGGTACGATCACGAAAATCCCACCAACGGGACATCAAAAACTGTAACATCTTATGTTTCATGGACTCGTGGCTGAATGATGACATGGATAGTCAGCTAGCGGGATACACGGCAAAATAGAACAGCACACTCCGGTAAGACGAGGGGGGGGGGGCAGTCTGTGCATATTTGTAAACAACAGCTGGTGCATGAAATCTAAGGAAGTCTCTAGATCTAGATTTTGCATTTGCCTGAAGTAACAAAATCTTATGATAAATTGCAGGCCACACTACTTGCCTAGAGAGTTCTCAGCTATACTTTTCATGGCTGTTTATTTACCACCACAGACAGATGCTGGCACTAAGACCGCACTCAACTAGGCAAGTAAGTTAAGAACAAATTCTTATTTTCAATGACGGCCTAGAAACAGTGGGTTAACTGCCTGTTCAGGGGCAGAACAACAGATGTTTACCTTGTCAACTCAGGGATTTGATCTAGCAACCTTTTGGTTACTGGCCCAAAGCTCTAACCACTAGGCTACCTGGAGTGAGTGTTCTTCTTCTGTGGATAGTATATTTAACACATATCTGCACCAAAACAAGTGAAAATAGATATGATAAGGAAAGACATACACAAGTAATATAATATTAATAAAACATGACCTTTATTGAAATAATAAGGTTAGGAAATAGATTCTCATTCAAACCTGAAAACAATGTTCAAATTACATCATTATCAGATTATACAATATTCATCTCAGGAATACTGTCATCAAAATGTATCTGGAATGACATAACATCATAAGAATAAGGCATATAACAACAGTAATTGGATATGACAACTTGTTCTGTTCATCCATTCCACTAGTCCTATAGCCTTTCACATGAAGAGTCAGAACAGGAAGAATGTAAAAGCCCAACATTGTGTTAGTCTTTACATCTCAAAGGCCATGAGAGTCCTGAATCAATCAGGCAGGCAGGCAGGCAGCCAGGCAGGCAGGCAGGCAGGCAGGCAGGCAGGCTGGCAGGCAGGCAGGCTGGCAGGCAGGCAGGCAGGCAGGCAGGCAGGCAGGCAGGCTGGCATACGGGATGTTTGGGATGAGGAAGGGAAAACACATATATATACTGACCCATCTGCTTGTGGCTTTCTCAGGATCTCAGTATGGTTGACAGCCAGACCTCTCACACGACCCAGCTCCTCTGTCAACTCAGTGTAGGCCAGACCTCTCACACGACCCAGCTCTGTAAACTCAGTGTAGGCCAGACCTCTCACATGACCCAGCTCCTCTGTCAACTCAGTGTAGGCCAGACCTCTCACACGACCCAGCTCTGTAAACTCAGTGTAGGCCAGACCTCTCACATGACCCAGCTCCTCTGTCAACTCAGTGTAGGCCAATGCCAGGTTCACCCTGTGGAGGGACAATAGTTCATAATTTTTCAATGCTAGGGCTGCTTTCCAAATGACACCCTATTCATTAGACAGAGCATCAGTGTAGACATCATTGATAGCTACCTTTACTAGTGATTATTAGATAGAGCATCAGTGTAGTGTCGTGGAAAATTGCAAGATTATGTTATAATGCTTGTATTGCATTATATTGGTTGTTTTATTCGACAGAATAGTGTTCTGTTAACTATAGTGTGTTCTACTGAGGATGGGCCTCTATGAGATAACATAAAAATATAGTTATGCCACCTTAACCATCTATTTGGACTGTATTCTATCTACGTCCATGGTCTTGGCAAAATGACCCTATCATGGCATTGTCTAATGTCATATCTAGGGCTCTTCTAATTTGCGGGGTGTTGTTTAGGGTACTATCCTAAGTTGATAACTATATGATACGTCTACAGCTGTAAGGCACTAGTTTTGGGCAGTCTACAGGGATTGACCTATGGACTTCTGTTCACTACAGAAGTGATACCTCCTAGCCGTTGAGTTAGCAACAGCCGCTACAAACGCAGGTTAGGAAGGACCGTCAGAGTATCCCGTCTACTACACATCGACGTTACTACAACGTATCCAGTGACCACCAGAGACATTCTTCAAAGGACAGAGGACTCGGTTTGGCAACACGGTCTTCCATCTACCACCAACCTACTGAAGCGCAGCTCAGAGTAAATATTTATTGTATTTTCCTTTTCCAAATGGGCGGTAATTTAGAATGCATAAGATACTGTATTTACGATAGCACAGCTTAGCCTATGTTCCAGTCTCCCGCTCTTTCACTAAAACCCAGCCCCTTTCCCTTTGCGTAACAAGCTGTCATATCTGTTCCGCCCGCTAGGGACGTTTTCCTTTATGACGGCAATTTGTAATCATGTTATGATTTAATTGTGTATGTGTGATTCTGTGTGATTAGTTAGGTATTTTGTAAATAAATAATTAAACCCAATTTTGTATTGCTGATTCAACTTGTTAGCCAGGATTCTTGCAGATAAACAAGAATTTACAACTTTCAGAATATGAGACTGAAGTAAGATGACGATTGATGTTGACTGCTATTGATGTAAAATATTGCTAAATCTTTAAGAGTTTATTCGGAAGATAACAGCTCTATAAATATTATTTCGTGGTGTCCCTCTCTAGTTAATTACATTTACATGATTAGTTAAATCAGGTGATATTAATTACGGAGAAATTATTTTATAGAATAGCATGTCAAAGCAATTAATCTGGCATAGTCAAAGACATGACAACGATAAACACAGTATCTTCAGTGTCTTTCTGCTGTTCCCTATGTGAGAAAAGCTGACATGCAATCAGATGAACTGTAGTCTTTCTCTTGATTCTGTCACATTGAATTTAAACTCTGTGGATTCCTGAATTGCACAATAAAGGCTTGTTAAATCTCTCTGTTTCTCTCTCTCTCTCCTTCACATAAACAGACATGAGGTGTGTGCACCACTCACGATCCTCCTAACTTAAAGGGTAACACGTTACAAAAAGGTTCCATTTGCAAAGGGCTTATAATTACGTTATTAACGACTATTTAATTATTTGTAAATGTATTATTAACCATTAATAAACTGTTATATCTTATTGGTCAAAATAGTGCAATAACGGAGGCCTCCCGGGTGACGCCAAAGGTCTAGGGCAAAATAAAAAATAGTGCAATAACTGGTCAGTTTCCCAAATAGAGAGGCAATATTTCCGTCTTTGGCATAGCCAAAGACACGACATATGTCTGTCTATTGTGTTAACCTGCCTGTCCTGTTAGCATGGTCTATTGTATTGTGTTAACCTGCCTGTCCTGTTACCCTTGTCTTTTTTATTGTGTTAACCTGCCTGTCCTTTTACCCTGGACTATTGTATTGTGTTAACCTGTCTGTCCTGTTACCCTGGTCTATTGTATTGTGTAAACCTGCCTGTCCTGTTTACCCTGGTCTATTGTGTTGTGTTAACCTGCCTGTCCTGTGTCCTGTTACCCTGGTCTATTGTATTGTGTTAACCTGTCTGTCCTGTTAGCATGGTCTATTGTATTGTGTTAACCTGCCTTTCCTGTTACCCTGGTCTATTGTATTGTGTAAACCTTCCTGTCTTGTTTACCCTGGTCTATTGTATTGTGTTAACCTGCCTGTCCTGTTACCCTTGTCTTTTTTATTGTGTTAACCTGCCTGTCCTTTTACCCTGGACTATTGTATTGTGTTAACCTGCCTGTCCTGTTACCTTGGTCTTTTTATTGTGTTAACCTGCCTGTCCTTTTACCCTGGACTATTGTATTGTGTTAACCTGCCTGTCCTGTGTCCTGTTACCCTGGTCTATTGTATTGTGTTAACCTGCCTGTCCTGTGTCCTGTTACCCTGGTCTAATGTATTGTATTAACCCGCCTGTCCTGTTACCCTGGTCTATTGTATTGTGTTAACCTATCTGTCCTGTTACCCTGATCTTTTTTATTGTGTTAACCTGCCTGTCCTTTTACCCTGGACTATTGTATTGTGTTAACCTGCCTGACCTGTGACATGTTAACCTGGTCTATTGTATTGTGTTAACCTGCCTGTCCTGTTACCCTGGTCTATTGTATTGTGTTAACCTGCCTGTCCTGTTACCCTGGTCTATTGTATTGTGTAAACCTGCCTGTCCTGTTTACCCTGGTCTATTGTATTGTGATAACCTGTCTGTCCTGTTACCCTGGTCTATTGTATTGTGTAACCCTGCCTGTCCTGTTTAACCTGGTCTATTGTAGTGTGTTAACCTGCCTGTCCTGTGTCCTGTTACCCTGGTCTATTGTATTGTGTTAACCTGCCTTTCCTGTTACCCTGGTCTATTGTAGTGTGTTAACCTGCCTGTCCTGTGTCCTGTTACCCTGGTCTATTGCATTGTGTTAACCTGCCTGTCCTGTTACCCTGGTCTATTGTATTGTGTTAACCTGCCTGTCCTGTTACCCTGGTCTTTTTATTGTGTTAACCTGCCTGTCCGTTTACCCTGGACTATTGTATTGTGTTAACCTGCCTGACCTGTGTCCTGTTACCCTGGTCTATTGTATTGTGTTAACCTGCCTGTCCTGTGTCCTGTTACCCTGGTCTATTGTATTGTGATAACCTGCCTGTCCTGTGTCCTGTTACCCTGATATATTGTATTGTGTTAACCTGGCTTTCCTGTTACCCTGGTCTATTGTAGTGTGTTAACCTGCCTGTCCTATTTACCCTGGTCTATTGTATTGTGTTAACCTGCCCGTCCTGTGTCCTGTTACCCTGGTCTGTTGTATTGTGTTAACCTGCCTGTCCTGTTACCCTGGTCTATTGTATTGTGTTAACCTGCCTGTCCCGTGTCCTGTTACCTTGGTCTAATGTATTGTGTTAAGTCCTGTTACCCTGGTCAATTGTATTGTGTTAACCTGCCTGTCCCGTGTCCTGTTACCTTGGTCTAATGTATTGTGTTAAGTCCTGTTACCCTGGTCAATTGTATTTTGTTAACCTGCCTGTCCCGTGTCCTGTTACCTTGGTCTAATGTATTGTGTTAAGTCCTGTTACCCTGGTCAATTGTATTTTGTTAACCTGCCTGTCCCGTGTCCTGTTACCTTGGTCTAATGTATTGTGTTAAGTCCTGTTACCCTGGTCAATTGTATTGTGTTAACCTGCCTATCCTGTTACCCTGGTCTATTGTATTGTGTTAACCTGCCTGTCCTGTTTACCCTGGTGTATTGTATTGTGTTAAACTGTCTGTCCTGTTACCCTGGTCTATTGTATTGTGTTAACCTGCCTTACCTGTGTCCTGTTACCCTGGTCTATTGTATTGTGTTAACCTGCCTGTCCTGTGTCCTTTTACCGTGGTCTAATGTATTTTATTAACCCGCCTGTCCTGTTACCCTGGTCTATTGTATTGTGTTCGCCTGCCTGTCCTGTTACCCTGGTCTATTGTATTGTGTTAACCTGCCTGTCCTGTTTACCCTGGTCCATTGTATTGTGTTAAACTGTCTGTCCTGTTACCCTGGTCTATTGTTTTGTGTTAACCTGCCTATCCTGTTACCCTGGTCTATTGTATTGTGTTAACCTGCCTGTCCTGTTACCCTGGTATATTGTATTGTTTTAACCTGCCTGTCCTGTTACCCTGGTCTATTGTATTGTGTTAACCTGCCTGTCCTGTGTCTTGTTACCCTTGTCTATTGTATTGTGTTAACCTGCCTGTCCTGTTACCCTGGTCTAATGTATTGTGTTAACCTGCCTGTCCTGTTACCCTGGTCTGTTGTATTGTGTTAACCTGCCTGTCCTGTGTCCTGTTACCCTGGTCTATTGTATTGTGTTAACCTGCCTGTCCTTTTAACCTGGTCTATTGTATTGTTTTAACCTGCCTGTCCTGTGTCCTGTTACCCTGGTATATTGTATTGTGTTAACCTGCCTGTCCTGTTACCCTGGTCTATTGTATTGTGTTAACCTGCCTGTCCTGTTAACCTGGTCTATTGTATTGTGTTAACCTGCCTGTCCTGTGTCCTGTTACCCTGGTCTACTGTATTGTGTTAACCTGCCTGTCCTGTTTACCCTGGTCTATTGTATTGTGTTAAACTGTCTGTCCTGTTACCCTGGTCTATTGTATTGTGTAAACCTGCCTGTCCTGTTTACCCCGGTCTATTGTATTGTGTAAACCTGCCTGTCCTGTTTACCCTAGTCTATTGTATTGTGCTAACCTGCCTGTCCTGTTAACCTGGTGTATTGTATTGTGTTAACCTGCCTGTCCTGTTACCCTGGTCTATTGTATTGTGTTAACCTGCCTGTCCTGTGTCCTGGTACCCTGGTCTATTGTATTGTGTTAACCTGCCTGTCCCGTTCACCTGGTCATTTGTTTTGTGTAAACCTGCCTGTCCTGTTTACCCTGGTCTATTGTATTGTGTTAACCTGCCTGTCCTGTTTACCCTGGTCTATTGTATTGTGTTAACCTGCCTGTCCTGTGTCCTGTTACCCTGGTCTATTGTATTGTGTTAACCTGCCTGTCCTGTTAACCTGGTCTATTGTATTGTGTAAACCTGCCTGTCCTGTTTACCCTGGTCTATTGTATAGTGTAAACCTGCCTGTCCTGTTTACCCTGGTCTATTGTATTGTGTTAACCTGCCTGTCCTGTTACCCTGGTATTTTTAATTGTGTTAACCTGCCTGTCCTGTTACCCTGGTCTATTGTATTGTGTTAACCTGCCTGTCCTGTTAACCTGGTCTATTGTATTGTGTTAACCTGCCTGCCCTCTGTCCTGTTACCCTGGTCTATTGTATTGTGTTAACCTGCCTGCCCTGTGTCCTGTTACCCTGGTCTATTGTATTGTGTTAACCTGCCTGTCCTGTTAACCCTGTCTATTGTATTGTGTAAACCTGCCTGTCCTGTTTACCCTGGTCTATTGTATAGTGTAAACCTGCCTGTCCTGTTACCCTGGTCTATTGTATTGTATTAACCTGCCTGTCCTTTACCCTGGTCTATTGTATTGTGTTAACCTGCCTGTCCTGTTACCCTGGTCTATTGTATTGTGTTAACCTGCCTGTCCTGTTACCCTGGTATATTGTATTGGTTAAACCTGCCTGTCCTGTTACCCTTGTCTTTTTTATTGTGTTAACCTGCCTGTCCTTTTACCCTGGACTATTGTATTGTGTTAACCTGTCTGTCCTGTTACCCTGGTCTATTGTATTGTTTAAACCTGCCTGTCCTGTTTACCCTGGTCTATTGTGTTGTGTTAACCTGCCTGTCCTGTGTCCTGTTTACCCTGGTCTATTGTATTGTGTTAACCTTCCTGTCCTGTTCACCCTGGTCTATTGTATTGTGTTAACCTGCCTGTCCTGTTACCCTGGTCTTTTTATTGTGTTAACCTGCCTGTCCTTTTACCCTGGACTATTGTATTGTGTTAACCTGCCTGTCCTGTGTCCTGTTACCCTGGTCTATTGTATTGTGTTAACCTGCCTGTCCTGTGTCCTGTTACCCTGGTCTAATGTATTGTATTAACCCGCCTGTCCTGTTACCCTGGTCTATTGTATTGTGTAAACCTGCCTGTCCTGTTTACCCTGGTCTATTGTATTGTGTAAACCTGCCTGTCCTTTTACCCTGGACTATTGTATTGTGTTAACCTGCCTGACCTGTGACATGTTAACCTGGTCTATTGTATTGTGTTAACCTGCCTGTCCTGTGTCCTGTTACCCTGGTCTATTGTATTGTGTTAACCTGCCTGTCCTGTTACCCTGGTCTAATGTATTGTATTAACCTGCCTGTCCTGTTACCCTGGTCTATTGTATTGTGTTAACCTGCCTGTCCTGTTACCCTTGTCTTTTTTATTGTGTTAACCTGCCTGTCCTTTTACCCTGGACTATTGTATTGTGTTAACCTGTCTGTCCTGTTACCCTGGTCTATTGTATTGTGTAAACCTGCCTGTCCTGTTTACCCTGGTCTATTGTGTTGTGTTAACCTGCCTGTCCTGTGTCCTGTTACCCTGGTCTATTGTATTGTGTTAACCTGCCTGTCCTGTTAGCATGGTCTATTGTATTGTGTTAACCTGCCTTTCCTGTTACCCTGGTCTATTGTATTGTGTTAACCTGCCTGTCCTGTTACCCTGGTCTATTGTATTGTGTTAACCTGCCTGTCCAGTTACCCTGGTCTATTGTATTGTGTTAACCTGCCTGTCCTGTTCACCCTGGTCTATTGTATTGTGTTAACCTGCCTGTCCTGTTACCCTGGTCTATTGTATTGTGTTAACCTGCCTGTCCTGTTACCCTGGTCTTTTTATTGTGTTAACCTGCCTGTCCTTTTACCCTGGACTATTGTATTGTGTTAACCTGCCTGTCCTGTGTCCTGTTACCCTGGTCTATTGTATTGTGTTAACCTGCCTGTCCTGTGTCCTGTTACCCTGGTCTAATATATTGTATTAACCCGCCTGTCCTGTTACCCTGGTCTATTGTATTGTGTAAACCTGCCTGTCCTGTTTACCCTGGTCTATTGTATTGTGTAAACCTGCCTGTCCTGTTTACCCTGGTATATTGTATTGTGTTAACCTATCTGTCCTGTTACCCTGATCTTTTTTATTGTGTTAACCTGCCTGTCCTTTTACCCTGGACTATTGTATTGTGTTAACCTGCCTGACCTGTGACATGTTAACCTGGTCTATTGTATTGTGTTAACCTGCCTGTCCTGTGTCCTGTTACCCTGGTCTATTGTATTGTGTTAACCTGCCTGTCCTGTTACCCTGGTCTAATGTATGGTATTAACCTGCCTGTCCTGTTACCCTGGTCTATTGTATTGTGTTAACCTGCCTGTCCTGTTACCCTGGTCTATTGTATTGTGTTAACCTGCCTGTCCTGTTACCCTGGTCTATTGTATTGTGTAAACCTGCCTGTCCTGTTTACCCTGGTCTATTGTATTGTGATAACCTGTCTGTCCTGTTACCCTGGTCTATTGTATTGTGTAAACCTGCCTGTCCTGTTTAACCTGGTCTATTGTGTTGTGTTAACCTGCCTGTCCTGTGTCCTGTTACCCTGGTCTATTGTATTGTGTTAACCTGCCTTTCCTGTTACCCTGGTCTATTGTAGTGTGTTAACCTGCCTGTCCTGTGTCCTGTTACCCTGGTCTATTGTATTGTGTTAACCTGCCTGTCCTGTTACCCTGGTCTATTGTATTGTGTTAACCTGCCTGTCCTGTTACCCTGGTCTTTTTATTGTGTTAACCTGCCTGTCCGTTTACCCTGGACTATTGTATTGTGTTAACCTGCCTGACCTGTGTCCTGTAACCCTGGTCTATTGTATTGTGTTAACCTGCCTGTCCTGTGTCCTGTTACCCTGGTCTATTGTATTGTGATAACCTGCCTGTCCTGTGTCCTGTTACCCTGATATATTGTATTGTGTTAACCTGGCTTTCCTGTTACCCTGGTCTATTGTAGTGTGTTAACCTGCCTGTCCTATTTACCCTGGTCTATTGTATTGTGTTAACCTGCCTGTCCTGTGTCCTGTTACCCTGGTCTGTTGTATTGTGTTAACCTGCCTGTCCTGTTACCCTGGTCTATTGTATTGTGTTAACCTGCCTGTCCCGTGTCCTGTTACCTTGGTCTAATGTATTGTGTTAAGTCCTGTTACCCTGGTCAATTGTATTGTGTTAACCTGCCTGTCCTGTGTCCTGTTACCCTGGTCTATTGTATTGTGTTAACCTGCCTGTCCTGTTACCCTGGTCTAATGTATGGTATTAACCTGCCTGTCCTGTTACCCTGGTCTATTGTATTGTGTTAACCTGGCTGTCCTGTTACCCTGGTCTATTGTATTGTGTTAACCTGCCTGTCCTGTTACCCTGGTCTATTGTATTGTGTAAACCTGCCTGTCCTGTTTACCCTGGTCTATTGTATTGTGATAACCTGTCTGTCCTGTTACCCTGGTCTATTGTATTGTGTAAATCTGCCTGTCCTGTTTAACCTGGTCTATTGTGTTGTGTTAACCTGCCTGTCCTGTGTCCTGTTACCCTGGTCTATTGTATTGTGTTAACCTGCCTTTCCTGTTACCCTGGTCTATTGTAGTGTGTTAACCTGCCTGTCCTGTGTCCTGTTACCCTGGTCTATTGTATTGTGTTAACCTGCCTGTCCTGTTACCCTGGTCTATTGTATTGTGTTAACCTGCCTGTCCTGTTACCCTGGTCTTTTTATTGTGTTAACCTGCCTGTCCGTTTACCCTGGACTATTGTATTGTGTTAACCTGCCTGACCTGTGTCCAGTTACCCTGGTCTATTGTATTGTGTTAACTTGCCTGTCCTGTGTCCTGTTACCCTGGTCTATTGTATTGTGATAACCTGCCTGTCCTGTGTCCTGTTACCCTGATATATTGTATTGTGTTAACCTGGCTTTCCTGTTACCCTGGTCTATTGTAGTGTGTTAACCTGCCTGTCCTTTTTACCCTGGTCTATTGTATTGTGTTAACCTGCCTGTCCTGTGTCCTGTTACCCTGGTCTGTTGTATTGTGTTAACCTGCCTGTCCTGTTACCCTGGTCTATTGTATTGTGTTAACCTGCCTGTCCCGTGTCCTGTTACCTTGGTCTAATGTATTGTGTTAAGTCCTGTTACCCTGGTCAATTGTATTGTGTTAACCTGCCTGTCCTGTGTCCTGTTACCCTGGTCAATTGTATTGTGTTAACCTGCCTGTCCTGTTAACCTGGTCTAATGTATGGTATTAACCTGCCTGTCCTGTTACCCTGGTCTATTGTATTGTGTTAACCTGCCTGTCCTGTTACCCTGGTCTATTGTATTGTGTTAACCTGCCTGTCCTGTTACCCTGGTCTATTGTATTGTGTAAACATGCCTGTCCTGTTTACCCTGGTCTATTGTATTGTGATAACCTGTCTGTCCTGTTACCCTGGTCTATTGTATTGTGTAAACCTGCCTGTCCTGTTTAACCTGGTCTATTGTGTTGTGTTAACCTGCCTGTCCTGTGTCCTGTTACCCTGGTCTATTGTATTGTGTTAACCTGCCTTTCCTGTTACCCTGGTCTATTGTAGTGTGTTAACCTGCCTGTCCTGTGTCCTGTTACCCTGGTCTATTGTATTGTGTTAACCTGCCTGTCCTGTTACCCTGGTCTATTGTATTGTGTTAACCTGCCTGTCCTGTTACCCTGGTCTTTTTTATTGTGTTAACCTGCCTGTCCTGTTACCCTGGTCTATTGTATTGTGTTAACCTGCCTGTCCTGTTAACCTGGTCTATTGTATTGTGTTAACCTGCCTGCCCTCTGTCCTGTTACCCTGGTCTATTGTATTGTGTTAACCTGCCTGTCCTGTTGCCCTGGTCTAATGTATTGTATTAACCTGCCTGTCCTTTACCCTGGTCTATTGTATTGTGTTAACCTGCCTGTCCTGTTACCCTGGTCTATTGTATTGTGTTAACCTGCCTGTCCTGTTACCCTGGTCTAATGTATTGTATTAACCTGCCTGTCCTGTTAGCATGGTCTATTGTATTGTGTTAACCTGCCTTTCCTGTTACCCTGGTCTATTGTATTGTGTAAACCTTCCTGTCTTGTTTACCCTGGTCTATTGTATTGTGTTAACCTGCCTGTCCTATTACCCATGTCTTTTTTATTGTGTTAACCTGCCTGTCCTTTTACCCTGGACTATTGTATTGTGTTAACCTGTCTGTCCTGTTACCCTGGTCTATTGTATTGTGTAAACCTGCCTGTCCTGTTTACCCTGGTCTATTGTGTTGTGTTAACCTGCCTGTCCTGTGTCCTGTTACCCTGGTCTATTGTATTGTGTTAACCTGCCTGTCCTGTTAGCATGGTCTATTGTATTGTGTTAACCTGCCTTTCCTGTTACCCTGGTCTATTGTATTGTGTTAACCTGCCTGTCCTGTTACCCTGGTCTATTGTATTGTGTTAACCTGCCTGTCCAGTTACCCTGGTCTATTGTATTGTGTTAACCTGCCTGTCCTGTTCACCCTGGTCTATTGTATTGTGTTAACCTGCCTGTCCTGTTACCCTGGTCTATTGTATTGTGTTAACCTGCCTGTCCTGTTACCCTGGTCTTTTTATTGTGTTAACCTGCCTGTCCTTTTACCCTGGACTATTGTATTGTGTTAACCTGCCTGTCCTGTGTCCTGTTACCCTGGTCTATTGTATTGTGTTAACCTGCCTGTCCTGTGTCCTGTTACCCTGGTCTAATGTATTGTATTAACCCGCCTGTCCTGTTACCCTGGTCTATTGTATTGTGTAAACCTGCCTGTCCTGTTTACCCTGGTCTATTGTATTGTGTAAACCTGCCTGTCCTGTTTACCCTGGTATATTGTATTGTGTTAACCTATCTGTCCTGTTACCCTGATCTTTTTTATTGTGTTAACCTGCCTGTCCTTTTACCCTGGACTATTGTATTGTGTTAACCTGCCTGACCTGTGACATGTTAACCTGGTCTATTGTATTGTGTTAACCTGCCTGTCCTGTGTCCTGTTACCCTGGTCTATTGTATTGTGTTAACCTGCCTGTCCTGTTACCCTGGTCTAATGTATGGTATTAACCTGCCTGTCCTGTTACCCTGGTCTATTGTATTGTGTTAACCTGCCTGTCCTGTTACCCTGGTCTATTGTATTGTGTTAACCTGCCTGTCCTGTTACCCTGGTCTATTGTATTGTGTAAACCTGCCTGTCCTGTTTACCCTGGTCTATTGTATTGTGATAACCTGTCTGTCCTGTTACCCTGGTCTATTGTATTGTGTAAACCTGCCTGTCCTGTTTAACCTGGTCTATTGTGTTGTGTTAACCTGCCTGTCCTGTGTCCTGTTACCCTGGTCTATTGTATTGTGTTAACCTGCCTTTCCTGTTACCCTGGTCTATTGTAGTGTGTTAACCTGCCTGTCCTGTGTCCTGATACCCTGGTCTATTGTATTGTGTTAACCTGCCTGTCCTGTTACCCTGGTCTATTGTATTGTGTTAACCTGCCTGTCCTGTTACCCTGGTCTTTTTATTGTGTTAACCTGCCTGTCCGTTTACCCTGGACTATTGTATTGTGTTAACCTGCCTGACCTGTGTCCTGTTACCCTGGTCTATTGTATTGTGTTAACCTGCCTGTCCTGTGTCCTGTTACCCTGGTCTATTGTATTGTGATAACCTGCCTGTCCTGTGTCCTGTTACCCTGGTCTATTGTATTGTGTAAACCTGTCTGTCCTGTTTACCCTGGTCTATTGTAGTGTGTTAACCTGCCTGTCCTATTTACCCTGGTCTATTGTATTGTGTTAACCTGCCTGTCCTGTGTCCTGTTACCCTGGTCTGTTGTATTGTGTTAACCTGCCTGTCCTGTTACCCTGGTCTATTGTATTGTGTTAACCTGCCTGTCCCGTGTCCTGTTACCTTGGTCTAATGTATTTTGTTAAGTCCTGTTACCCTGGTCAATTGTATTGTGTTAACCTGCCTGTCCCGTGTCCTGTTACCTTGGTCTAATGTATTGTGTTAAGTCCTGTTACCCTGGTCAATTGTATTTTGTTAACCTGCCTGTCCCGTGTCCTGTTACCTTGGTCTAATGTATTGTGTTAAGTCCTGTTACCCTGGTCTATTGTATTGTGTTAACCTGCCTATCCTGTTACCCTGGTCTATTGTATTGTGTTAACCTGCCTGTCCTGTTTACCCTGGTGTATTGTATTGTGTTAAACTGTCTGTCCTGTTACCCTGGTCTATTGTATTGTGTTAACCTGCCTTACCTGTGTCCTGTTACCCTGGTCTATTGTATTGTGTTAACCTGCCTGTCCTGTGTCCTGTTACCGTGGTCTAATGTATTTTATTAACCCGCCTGTCCTGTTACCCTGGTCTATTGTATTGTGTTCGCCTGCCTGTCCTGTTACCCTGGTCTATTGTATTGTGTTAACCTGCCTGTCCCGTGTCCTGTTACCTTGGTCTAATACATTGTGTTAAGTCCTGTTACCCTGGTCAATTGTATTGTGTTAACCTGCCTATCCTGTTTACCCTGGTCCATTGTATTGTGTTAAACTGTCTGTCCTGTTACCCTGGTCTATTGTATTGTGTTAACCTGCCTTACCTGTGTCCTGTTACCCTGGTCTATTGTATTGTGTTAACCTGCCTGTCCTGTGTCCTGTTACCGTGGTCTAATGTATTTTATTAACCCGCCTGTCCTGTTACCCTGGTCTATTGTATTGTGTTCGCCTGCCTGTCCTGTTACCCTGGTCTATTGTATTGTGTTAACCTGCCTGTCCCGTGTCCTGTTACCTTGGTCTAATGCATTGTGTTAAGTCCTGTTACCCTGTTCAATTGTATTGTGTTAACCTGCCTATCCTGTTACCCTGGTCTATTGTATTGTGTTAACCTGCCTGTTCTGTTTACCCTGGTCCATTGTATTGTGTTAAACTGTCTGTCCTGTTACCCTGGTCTATTGTATTGTGTTAACCTGCCTGTCCTGTTACCCTGGTCTATTGTATTGTGTTAACCTGCCTGTTCTGTTTACCCTGGTCCATTGTATTGTGTTAAACTGTCTGTCCTGTTACCCTGGTCTATTGTATTGTGTTAACCTGCCTATCTTGTTACCCTGGTCTATTGTATTGTGTTAACCTGCCTGTCCTGTTACCCTGGTATATTGTATTGTGTTACCTGCCTATCCTGTTACCCTGGTCTATTGTATTGTGTTACCTGCCTGTCCTGTTACCCTGGTCTATTGTATTGTGTTAACCTGCCTGTTCTGTTTACCCTGGTCCATTGTATTGTGTTAAACTGTCTGTCCTGTTACCCTGGTCTATTGTATTGTGTTAACCTGCCTATCCTGTTACCCTGGTCTATTGTATTGTGTTAACCTGCCTGTCCTGTTACCCTGGTATATTGTATTGTGTTAACCTGCCTGTCCTGTGTCTTGTTACCCTTGTCTATTGTATTGTGTTAACCTGCCTGTCCTGTTACCCTGGTCTAATGTATTGTGTTAACCTGCCTGTCCTGTTACCCTGGTCTATTGTATTGTGTTAACCTGCCTGTCCTGTTAACCTGGTCTATTGTATTGTTTTAACCTGCCTGTCCTGTGTCCTGTTACCCTGGTATAT
Organism: Salvelinus fontinalis; assembly: GCF_029448725.1. Classification (NCBI taxonomy): domain Eukaryota; kingdom Metazoa; phylum Chordata; class Actinopteri; order Salmoniformes; family Salmonidae; genus Salvelinus; species Salvelinus fontinalis. The sequence goes on from NW_026600276.1 coordinate 425,390, forward strand.
TGTATTGTGTTAACCTGCCTGTCCTGTTACCCTGGTCTATTGTATTGTGTTAACCTGCCTGTCCTGTTAACCTGGTCTATTGTATTGTGTTAACCTGCCTGTCCTGTGTCCTGTTACCCTGGTCTACTGCATTGTGTTAACCTGCCTGTCCTGTTTACCCTGGTCTATTGTATTGTGTTAAACTGTCTGTCCTGTTACCCTGGTCTATTGTATTGTGTAAACCTGCCTGTCCTGTTTACCCCGGTCTATTGTATTGTGTAAACCTGTCCTGTCCTGTTTCCCCTTGTCTATTGTATTGTGCTAACCTGCCTGTCCTGTTAACCTGGTGTATTGTATTGTGTTAACCTGCCTGTCCTGTTACCCTGGTCTATTGTATTGTGTTAACCTGCCTGTCCTGTGTCCTGGTACCCTGGTCTATTGTATTGTGTTAACCTGCCTGTCCCGTTAACCTGGTCATTTGTTTTGTGTAAACCTGCCTGTCCTGTTTACCCTGGTCTATTGTATTGTGTTAACCTGCCTGTCCTGTTTACCCTGGTCTATTGTATTGTGTTAACCTGCCTGTCCTGTGTCCTGTTACCCTGGTCTATTGTATTGTGTTAACCTGCCTGTCCTGTTAACCTGGTCTATTGTATTGTGTAAACCTGCCTGTCCTGTTTACCCTGGTCTATTGTATTGTGTTAACCTGCCTGTCCTGTTACCCTGGTCTTTTTTATTGTGTTAACCTGCCTGTCCTGTTACCCTGGTCTATTGTATTGTGTTAACCTGCCTGTCCTGTTAACCTGGTCTATTGTATTGTGTTAACCTGCCTGCCCTCTGTCCTGTTACCCTGGTCTATTGTATTGTGTTAACCTGCCTGTCCTGTTACCCTGGTCTAATGTATTGTATTAACCTGCCTGTCCTTTACCCTGTTCTATTGTATTGTGTTAACCTGCCTGTCCTGTTACCCTGGTCTATTGTATTGTGTTAACCTGCCTGTCCTGTTACCCTTGTCTTTTTTATTGTGTTAACCTGCCTGTCCTTTTACCCTGGACTATTGTATTGTGTAAACCTGCCTGTCCTGTTTACCCTGGTCTATTGTGTTGGGTTAACCTGCCTGTCCTGTGTCCTGTTACCCTGGTCTATTGTATTGTGTTAACCTGCCTATCCTGTTACCCTGGTCTATTGTATTGTGTTAACCTGCCTTTCCTGTTACCCTGGTCTATTATATTGTGTTAACCTGCCTGTCCTGTTCACCCTGGTCTATTGTATTGTGTTAACCTGCCTGTCCTGTTACCCTGGTCTTTTTATTGTGTTAACCTGCCTGTCCTTTTACCCTGGACTATTGTATTGTGTTAACCTGCCTGTCCTGTGTCCTGTTACCCTGGTCTATTGTATTGTGTTAACCTGCCTGTCCTGTGTCCTGTTACCCTGGTCTAATGTATTGTATTAACCCGCCTGTCCTGTTACCCTGGTCTATTGTATTGTGTAAACCTGCCTGTCCTGTTTACCCTGGTCTATTGTATTGTGTAAACCTGCCTGTCCTTTTACCCTGGACTATTGTATTGTGTTAACCTGCCTGACCTGTGACATGTTAACCTGGTCTATTGTATTGTGTTAACCTGCCTGTCCTGTGTCCTGTTACCCTGGTCTATTGTATTGTGTTAACCTACCTGTCCTGTTACCCTGGTCTAATGTATTGTATTAACCTGCCTGTCCTGTTACCCTGGTCTATTGTATTGTGTAAACCTGCCTGTCCTGTTTACCCTGGTCTATTGTATTGTGATAACCTGTCTGTCCTGTTACCCTGGTCTATTGTATTGTGTTAACCTGCCTGTCCTGTGTCCTGTTACCCTGGTCTACTGTATTGTGTTAACCTGCCTGTCCTGTTTACCCTGGTCTATTGTATTGTGTTAAACTGTCTGTCCTGTTACCCTGGTCTATTGTATTGTGTAAACCTGCCTGTCCTGTTTACCCCGGTCTATTGTATTGTGTAAACCTGCCTGTCCTGTTTACCCTAGTCTATTGTATTGTGCTAACCTGCCTGTCCTGTTAACCTGGTGTATTGTATTGTGTTAACCTGCCTGTCCTGTTACCCTGGTCTATTGTATTGTGTTAACCTGCCTGTCCTGTGTCCTGGTACCCTGGTCTATTGTATTGTGTTAACCTGCCTGTCCCGTTAACCTGGTCATTTGTTTTGTGTAAACCTGCCTGTCCTGTTTACCCTGGTCTATTGTATTGTGTTAACCTGCCTGTCCTGTTTACCCTGGTCTATTGTATTGTGTTAACCTGCCTGTCCTGTGTCCTGTTACCCTGGTCTATTGTATTGTGTTAACCTGCCTGTCCTGTTAACCTGGTCTATTGTATTGTGTAAACAGGCCTGTCCTGTTTACCCTGGTCTATTGTATTGTGTTAACCTGCCTGTCCTGTTACCCTGGTCTTTTTTATTGTGTTAACCTGCCTGTCCTGTTACCCTGGTCTATTGTATTGTGTTAACCTGCCTGTCCTGTTAACCTGGTCTATTGCATTGTGTTAACCTGCCTGCCCTCTGTCCTGTTACCCTGGTCTATTGTATTGTGTTAACCTGCCTGTCCTGTTACCCTGGTCTAATGTATTGTATTAACCTGCCTGTCCTTTACCCTGGTCTATTGTATTGTGTTAACCTGCCTGTCCTGTTACCCTGGTCTATTGTATTGTGTTAACCTGTCTGTCCTGTTACCGTTGTCTTTTTTATTGTGTTAACCTGCCTGTCCTTTTACCCTGGACTATTGTATTGTGTAAACCTGCCTGTCCTGTTTACCCTGGTCTATTGTGTTGTGTTAACCTGCCTGTCCTGTGTCCTGTTACCCTGGTCTATTGTATTGTGTTAACCTGCCTATCCTGTTACCCTGGTCTATTGTATTGTGTTAACCTGCCTTTCCTGTTACCCTGGTCTATTGTATTGTGTTAACCTGCCTGTCCTGTTCACCCTGGTCTATTGTATTGTGTTAACCTGCCTGTCCTGTTACCCTGGTCTTTTTATTGTGTTAACCTGCCTGTCCTTTTACCCTGGACTATTGTATTGTGTTAACCTGCCTGTCCTGTGTCCTGTTACCCTGGTCTATTGTATTGTGTTAACCTGCCTGTCCTGTGTCCTGTTACCCTGGTCTAATGTATTGTATTAACCCGCCTGTCCTGTTACCCTGGTCTATTGTGTTGTGTAAACCTGCCTGTCCTGTTTACCCTGGTCTATTGTATTGTGTAAACCTGCCTGTCCTTTTACCCTGGACTATTGTATTGTGTTAACCTGCCTGACCTGTGACATGTTAACCTGGTCTATTGTATTGTGTTAACCTGCCTGTCCTGTGTCCTGTTACCCTGGTCTATTGTATTGTGTTAACCTGCCTGTCCTGTTAGCCTGGTCTAATGTATTGTATTAACCTGCCTGTCCTGTTACCCTGGTCTATTGTATTGTGTAAACCTGCCTGTCCTGTTTACCCTGGTCTATTGTATTGTGATAACCTGTCTGTCCTGTTACCCTGGTCTATTGTATTGTGTAAACCTGCCTGTCCTGTTTAACCTGGTCTATTGTGTTGTGTTAACCTGCCTGTCCCGTTAACCTGGTCATTTGTTTTGTGTAAACCTGCCTGTCCTGTTTACCCTGGTCTATTGTATTGTGTTAACCTGCCTGTCCTGTTTACCCTGGTCTATTGTATTGTGTTAACCTGCCTGTCCTGTTACCCTGGTCTATTGTATTGTGTTAACCTGCCTGTCCTGTGTCCTGTTACCCTGGTCTATTGTATTGTGTTAACCTGCCTGTCCTGTTAACCTGGTCTATTGTATTGTGTAAACCTGCCTGTCCTGTTTACCCTGGTCTATTGTATAGTGTAAACCTGCCTGTCCTGTTTACCCTGGTCTATTGTATTGTGTTAACCTGCCTGTCCTGTTACCCTGGTCTTTTTTATTGTGTTAACCTGCCTGTCCTGTTACCCTGGTCTATTGTATTGTGTTAACCTGCCTGTCCTGTTAACCTGGTCTATTGTATTGTGTTAACCTGCCTGCCCTCTGTCCTGTTACCCTGGTCTATTGTATTGTGTTAACCTGCCTGTCCTGTTACCCTGGTCTAATGTATTGTATTAACCTGCCTGTCCTTTACCCTGGTCTATTGTATTGTGTTAACCTGCCTGTCCTGTTACCCTGGTGTATTGTATTGTGTTAACCTGCCTGTCCTGTTTACCCTGGTCTATTGTATTGTGTTAACCTGCCTGTACTGTTAACCTGGTCTATTGTATTGTGTTAACCTGCCTGTCCTGTTACCCTTGTCTTTTTTATTGTGTTAACCTGCCTGTCCTTTTACCCTGGACTATTGTATTGTGTTAACCTGTCTGTCCTGTTACCCTGGTCTATTGTATTGTGTAAACCTGCCTGTCCTGTTTACCCTGGTCTATTGTGTTGTGTTAACCTGCCTGTCCTGTGTCCTGTTACCCTGGTCTATTGTATTGTGTTAACCTGCCTGTCCTGTTAGCATGGTCTATTGTATTGTGTTAACCTGCCTTTCCTGTTACCCTGGTCTATTGTATTGTGTTAACCTGCCTGTCCTGTTCACCCTGGTCTATTGTATTGTGTTAACCTGCCTGTCCTGTTACCCTGGTCTATTGTATTGTGTTAACCTGCCTGTCCTGTGTCCTGTTACCCTGGTCTATTGTATTGTGTTAACCTGCCTGTCCTGTGTCCTGTTACCCTGGTCTAATGTATTGTATTAACCCGCCTGTCCTGTTACCCTGGTCTATTGTATTGTGTAAACCTGCCTGTCCTGTTTACCCTGGTCTGTTGTATTGTGTAAACCTGCCTGTCCTTTTACCCTGGACTATTGTATTGTGTTAACCTGCCTGACCTGTGACATGTTAACCTGGTCTATTGTATTGTGTTAACCTGCCTGTCCTGTGTCCTGTTACCCTGGTCTATTGTATTGTGTTAACCTGCCTGTCCTGTTACCCTGGTCTAATGTATTGTATTAACCTGCCTGTCCTGTTACCCTGGTCTATTGTATTGTGTTAACCTGCCTGTCCTGTTACCCTGGTCTATTGTATTGTGTTAACCTGCCTGTCCTGTTACCCTGGTCTATTGTATTGTGTAAACCTGCCTGTCCTGTTTACCCTGGTCTATTGTATTGTGATAACCTGTCTGTCCTATTACCCTGGTCTATTGTATTGTTTAAACCTGCCTGTCCTGTTTAACATGGTCTATTGTGTTGTGTTAACCTGCCTGTCCTGTGTCCTGTTACCCTGGTCTATTGTATTGTGTTAACCTGCCTTTCCTGTTACCCTGGTCTATTGTAGTGTGTTAACCTGCCTGTCCTGTGTCCTGTTACCCTGGTCTATTGTATTGTGTTAACCTGCCTGTCCTGTTACCCTGGTCTATTGTATTGTGTTAACCTGCCTGTCCTGTTACCCTGGTCTTTTTATTGTGTTAACCTGCCTGTCCTTTTACCCTGGACTATTGTATTGTGATAACCTGCCTGTCCTGTGTCCTGTTACCCTGATCTATTGTATTGTGTTAACCTGCCTTTCCTGTTACCCTGGTCTATTGTATTGTGTAAACCTGCCTGTCCTGTTACCCTGGTCTTTTTATTGTGTTAACCTGCCTATCCTGTTACCCTGGTCTATTGTATTGTGTTAACCTGCCTGTCCTGTTTACCCTGGTGTATTGTATTGTGTTAAACTGTCTGTCCTGTTACCCTGGTCTATTGTATTGTGTTAACCTGCCTTACCTGTGTCCTGTTACCCTGGTCTATTGTATTGTGTAAACCTGCCTGTCCTGTTACCCTGGTATATTGTATTGTGTTCGCCTGCCTGTCCTGTTACCCTGGTCTATTGTATTGTGTTAACCTGCCTGTCCCGTGTCCTGTTACCTTGGTCTAATGCATTGTGTTAAGTCCTGTTACCCTGGTCAATTGTATTGTGTTAACCTGCCTATCCTGTTACCCTGGTCTATTGTATTGTGTTAACCTGCCTGTTCTGTTTACCCTGGTCCATTGTATTGTGTTAAACTGTCTGTCCTGTTACCCTGGTCTATTGTATTGTGTTAACCTGCCTGTCCTGTTACCCTGGTCTATTGTATTGTGTTAACCTGCCTGTTCTGTTTACCCTGGTCCATTGTATTGTGTTAAACTGTCTGTCCTGTTACCCTGGTCTATTGTATTGTGTTAACCTGCCTATCCTGTTACCCTGGTCTATTGTATTGTGTTAACCTGCCTGTCCTGTTACCCTGGTATATTGTATTGTGTTACCTGCCTATCCTGTTACCCTGGTCTATTGTATTGTGTTACCTGCCTGTCCTGTTACCCTGGTCTATTGTATTGTGTTAACCTGCCTGTTCTGTTTACCCTGGTCCATTGTATTGTGTTAAACTGTCTGTCCTGTTACCCTGGTCTATTGTATTGTGTTAACCTGCCTATCCTGTTACCCTGGTCTATTGTATTGTGTTAACCTGCCTGTCCTGTTACCCTGGTATATTGTATTGTGTTAACCTGCCTGTCCTGTTACCCTGGTCTATTGTATTGTGTTAACCTGCCTGTCCTGTTAACCTGGTCTATTGTATTGTGTTAACCTGCCTGTCCTGTGTCTTGTTACCCTTGTCTATTGTATTGTGTTAACCTGCCTGTCCTGTTACCCTGGTCTAATGTATTGTGTTAACCTGCCTGTCCTGTTACCCTGGTCTATTGTATTGTGTTAACCTGCCTGTCCTGTTAACCTGGTCTATTGTATTGTGTTAACCTGCCTGTCCTGTGTCCTGTTACCCTGGTCTAATGTATTGTATTAACCCGCCTGTCATGTTACCCTGGTCTATTGTATTGTGTAAACCTGCCTGTCCTGTTTACCCTGGTCTATTGTATTGTGTAAACCTGCCTGTCCTTTTACCCTGGACTATTGTATTGTGTTAACCTGCCTGACCTGTGACATGTTAACCTGGTCTATTGTATTGTGTTAACCTGCCTGTCCTGTGTCCTGTTACCCTGGTCTATTGTATTGTATTAACCTGCCTGTCCTGTTACCCTGGTCTATTGTATTGTGTTAACCTGCCTGTCCTGTTACCCTGGTCTATTGTATTGTGTTAACCTGCCTGTCCTGTTACCCTGGTCTATTGTATTGTGTAAACCTGCCTGTCCTGTTTAACCTGGTCTATTGTGTTGTGTTAACCTGACTGTCCTGTTACCCTGGTCTATTGTATTGTTTAAACCTGCCTGTCCTGTTTAACCTGGTCTATTGTGTTGTGTTAACCTGCCTGTCCTGTGTCCTGTTACCCTGGTCTATTGTATTGTGTTAACCTGCCTTTCCTGTTACCCTGGTCTATTGTAGTGTGTTAACCTGCCTGTCCTGTGTCCTGTTACCCTGGTCTATTGTATTGTGTTAACCTGCCTGTCCTGTTACCCTGGTCTATTGTATTGTGTTAACCTGCCTGTCCTGTTACCCTGGTCTTTTTATTGTTTTAACCTGCCTGTCCTGTTACCCTGATCTATTGTATTGTGTTAACCTGCCTTTCCTGTTACCCTGGTCTATTGTAGTGTGTTAACCTGCCTGTCCTATTTACCCTGGTCTATTGTATTGTGTTAACCTGCCTGTCCTGTGTCCTGTTACCCTGGTCTATTGTATTGTGTTAACCTGCCTGTCCTGTTACCCTGGTCTATTGTATTGTGTTAACCTGCCTGTCCAGTTACCCTGTTCTATTGTATTGTGTTAACCTGCCTGTCCTGTTTACCCTGGTCTATTGTATTGTGTTAACCTGCCTGTCCCGTGTCCTGTTACCCTGGTCTAATGTGTTGTGTTAAGTCCTGTTACCCTGGTCAATTGTATTGTGTTAACCGGCCTGTCCCGTGTCCTGTTACCTTGGTCTAATGTATTGTGTTAAGTCCTGTTACCCTGGTCAATTGTATTTTGTTAACCTGCCTGTCCCGTGTCCTGTTACCTTGGTCTAATGTATTGTGTTAAGTCCTGTTACCCTGGTCAATTGTATTGTGTTAACCTGCCTATCCTGTTACCCTGGTCTATTGTATTGTGTTAACCTGCCTGTCCTGTTTACCCTGGTGTATTGTATTGTGTTAAACTGTCTGTCCTGTTACCCTGGTCTATTGTATTGTGCTAACCTGCCTGACCTGTGTCCTGTTACCCTGGTCTATTGTATTGTGTTAACCTGCCTGTCCTGTGTCCTGTTACCGTGGTCTAATGTATTTTATTAACCCGCCTGTCCTGTTACCCTGGTCTATTGTATTGTGTTCGCTAGCCTGTCCTGTTACCCTGGTCTATTGTATTGTGTTAACCCGCCTGTCCCGTGTCCTGTTACCTTGGTCTAATGTATTGTGTTAAGTCCTGTTACCCTGGTCAATTGTATTGTGTTAACCTGCCTTTCCTGTTACCCTGGTCTATTGTATTGTGTTAACCTGCCTGTTCTGTTTACCCTGGTCCATTGTATTGTGTTAAACTGTCTGTCCTGTTACCCTGGTCTATTGTATTGTGTTAACCTGCCTATCCTGTTACCCTGGTCTATTGTATTGTGTTAACCTGCCTGTCCTGTTACCCTGGTATATTGTATTGTGTTAACCTGCCTGTCCTGTTACCCTGGTCTATTGTATTGTGTTAACCTGCCTTACCTGTTACCCTGGTCTATTGTATTGTGTTAACCTGCCTGTCCTGTTAACCTGGTCTATTGTATTGTTTTAACCTGCCTGTCCTGTGTCCTGTTACCCTGGTCTTTTTTATTGTGTTAACCTGCCTGTCCTTTTACCCTGGACTATTGTATTGTGTTAACCTGCCTGACCTGTGTCATGTTAACCTGGTCTATTGTATTGTGTTAACCTGCCTGTCCTGTGTCATGTTACCCTGGTCTTTTTTATTGTGTTAACCTGCCTGTCCTTTTACCCTGGACTATTGTGTTGTGTTAACCTGCCTGTCCCGTTAACCTGGTCATTTGTTTTGTGTAAACCTGCCTGTCCTGTTTACCCTGGTCTATTGTATTGTGTTAACCTGCCTGTCCTGTTTACCCTGGTCTATTGTATTGTGTTAACCTGCCTGTCCTGTTACCCTGGTCTATTGTATTGTGTTAACCTGCCTGTCCTGTGTCCTGTTACCCTGGTCTATTGTATTGTGTTAACCTGCCTGTCCTGTTAACCTGGTCTATTGTATTGTGTAAACCTGCCTGTCCTGTTTACCCTGGTCTATTGTATAGTGTAAACCTGCCTGTCCTGTTTACCCTGGTCTATTGTATTGTGTTAACCTGCCTGTCCTGTTACCATGGTCTTTTTTATTGTGTTAACCTGCCTGTCCTGTTACCCTGGTCTATTGTATTGTGTTAACCTGCCTGTCCTGTTAACCTGGTCTATTGTATTGTGTTAACCTGCCTGCCCTCTGTCCTGTTACCCTGGTCTATTGTATTGTGTTAACCTGCCTGTCCTGTTACCCTGGTCTAATGTATTGTATTAACCTGCCTGTCCTTTACCCTGGTCTATTGTATTGTGTTAACCTGCCTGTCCTGTGTCCTGTTACCCTGGTCTATTGTATTGTGTTAACCTGCCTTTCCTGTTACCCTGGTCTATTGTAGTGTGTTAACCTGCCTGTCCTGTGTCCTGTTACCCTGGTCTATTGTATTGTGTTAACCTGCCTGTCCTGTTACCCTGGTCTATTGTATTGTGTTAACCTGCCTGTCCTGTTACCCTGGTCTTTTTATTGTGTTAACCTGCCTGTCCTTTTACCCTGGACTATTGTATTGTGATATCCTGCCTGTCCTGTGTCCTGTTACCCTGATCTATTGTATTGTGTTAACCTGCCTTTCCTGTTACCCTGGTCTATTGTATTGTGTAAACCTGCCTGTCCTGTTACCCTGGTCTTTTTATTGTGTTAACCTGCCTATCCTGTTACCCTGGTCTATTGTATTGTGTTAACCTGCCTGTCCTGTTTACCCTGGTGTATTGTATTGTGTTAAACTGTCTGTCCTGTTACCCTGGTCTATTGTATTGTGTTAACCTGCCTTACCTGTGTCCTGTTACCCTGGTCTATTGTATTGTGTAAACCTGCCTGTCCTGTTACCCTGGTATATTGTATTGTGTTCGCCTGCCTGTCCTGTTACCCTGGTCTATTGTATTGTGTTAACCTGCCTGTCCCGTGTCCTGTTACCTTGGTCTAATGCATTGTGTTAAGTCCTGTTACCCTGGTCAATTGTATTGTGTTAACCTGCCTATCCTGTTACCCTGGTCTATTGTATTGTGTTAACCTGCCTGTTCTGTTTACCCTGGTCCATTGTATTGTGTTAAACTGTCTGTCCTGTTACCCTGGTCTATTGTATTGTGTTAACCTGCCTGTCCTGTTACCCTGGTCTATTGTATTGTGTTAACCTGCCTGTCCTGTTACCCTGGTCTATTGTATTGTGTAAACCTGCCTGTCCTGTTTAACCTGGTCTATTGTGTTGTGTTAACCTGACTGTCCTGTTACCCTGGTCTATTGTATTGTTTAAACCTGCCTGTCCTGTTTAACCTGGTCTATTGTGTTGTGTTAACCTGCCTGTCCTGTGTCCTGTTACCCTGGTCTATTGTATTGTGTTAACCTGCCTTTCCTGTTACCCTGGTCTATTGTAGTGTGTTAACCTGCCTGTCCTGTGTCCTGTTACCCTGGTCTATTGTATTGTGTTAACCTGCCTGTCCTGTTACCCTGGTCTATTGTATTGTGTTAACCTGCCTGTCCTGTTACCCTGGTCTTTTTATTGTGTTAACCTGCCTGTCCTTTTACCCTGGACTATTGTATTGTGTTAACCTGCCTGTCCTGTGTCCTGTTACCCTGGTCTATTGTATTGTGATAACCTGCCTGTCCTGTGTCCTGTTACCCTGATCTATTGTATTGTGTTAACCTGCCTGTCCTGTTACCCTGGTCTATTGTAGTGTGTTAACCTGCCTGTCCTATTTACCCTGGTCTATTGTATTGTGTTAACCTGCCTGTCCTGTGTCCTGTTACCCTGGTCTATTGTATTGTGTTAACCTGCCTGTCCTGTTACCCTGGTCTATTGTATTGTGTTAACCTGCCTGTCCAGTTACCCTGTTCTATTGTATTGTGTTAACCTGCCTGTCCTGTTTACCCTGGTCTATTGTATTGTGTTAACCTGCCTGTCCCGTGTCCTGTTACCTTGGTCTAATGTGTTGTGTTAAGTCCTGTTACCCTGGTCAATTGTATTGTGTTAACCGGCCTGTCCCGTGTCCTGTTACCTTGGTCTAATGTATTGTGTTAAGTCCTGTTACCCTGGTCAATTGTATTTTGTTAACCTGCCTGTCCCGTGTCCTGTTACCTTGGTCTAATGTATTGTGTTAAGTCCTGTTACCCTGGTCAATTGTATTGTGTTAACCTGCCTATCCTGTTACCCTGGTCTATTGTATTGTGTTAACCTGCCTGTCCTGTTTACCCTGGTGTATTGTATTGTGTTAAACTGTCTGTCCTGTTACCCTGGTCTATTGTATTGTGCTAACCTGCCTGACCTGTGTCCTGTTACCCTGGTCTATTGTATTGTGTTAACCTGCCTGTCCTGTGTCCTGTTACCGTGGTCTAATGTATTTTATTAACCCGCCTGTCCTGTTACCCTGGTCTATTGTATTGTGTTCGCTAGCCTGTCCTGTTACCCTGGTCTATTGTATTGTGTTAACCCGCCTGTCCCGTGTCCTGTTACCTTGGTCTAATGTATTGTGTTAAGTCCTGTTACCCTGGTCAATTGTATTGTGTTAACCTGCCTTTCCTGTTACCCTGGTCTATTGTATTGTGTTAACCTGCCTGTTCTGTTTACCCTGGTCCATTGTATTGTGTTAAACTGTCTGTCCTGTTACCCTGGTCTATTGTATTGTGTTAACCTGCCTATCCTGTTACCCTGGTCTATTGTATTGTGTTAACCTGCCTGTCCTGTTACCCTGGTATATTGTATTGTGTTAACCTGCCTGTCCTGTTACCCTGGTCTATTGTATTGTGTTAACCTGCCTGTCCTGTGTCTTGTTACCCTTGTCTATTGTATTGTGTTAACCTGCCTTACATGTTACCCTGGTCTATTGTATTGTGTTAACCTGCCTGTCCTGTTAACCTGGTCTATTGTATTGTTTTAACCTGCCTGTCCTGTGTCCTGTTACCCTGGTCTTTTTTATTGTGTTAACCTGCCTGTCCTTTTACCCTGGACTATTGTATTGTGTTAACCTGCCTGACCTGTGTCATGTTAACCTGGTCTATTGTATTGTGTTAACCTGCCTGTCCTGTGTCATGTTACCCTGGTCTTTTTTATTGTGTTAACCTGCCTGTCCTTTTACCCTGGACTATTGTGTTGTGTTAACCTGCCTGTCCCGTTAACCTGGTCATTTGTTTTGTGTAAACCTGCCTGTCCTGTTTACCCTGGTCTATTGTATTGTGTTAACCTGCCTGTCCTGTTTACCCTGGTCTATTGTATTGTGTTAACCTGCCTGTCCTGTTACCCTGGTCTATTGTATTGTGTTAACCTGCCTGTCCTGTGTCCTGTTACCCTGGTCTATTGTATTGTGTTAACCTGCCTGTCCTGTTAACCTGGTCTATTGTATTGTGTAAACCTGCCTGTCCTGTTTACCCTGGTCTATTGTATAGTGTAAACCTGCCTGTCCTGTTTACCCTGGTCTATTGTATTGTGTTAACCTGCCTGTCCTGTTACCATGGTCTTTTTTATTGTGTTAACCTGCCTGTCCTGTTACCCTGGTCTATTGTATTGTGTTAACCTGCCTGTCCTGTTAACCTGGTCTATTGTATTGTGTTAACCTGCCTGCCCTCTGTCCTGTTACCCTGGTCTATTGTATTGTGTTAACCTGCCTGTCCTGTTACCCTGGTCTAATGTATTGTATTAACCTGCCTGTCCTTTACCCTGGTCTATTGTATTGTGTTAACCTGCCTGTCCTGTGTCCTGTTACCCTGGTCTATTGTATTGTGTTAACCTGCCTTTCCTGTTACCCTGGTCTATTGTAGTGTGTTAACCTGCCTGTCCTGTGTCCTGTTACCCTGGTCTATTGTATTGTGTTAACCTGCCTGTCCTGTTACCCTGGTCTATTGTATTGTGTTAACCTGCCTGTCCTGTTACCCTGGTCTTTTTATTGTGTTAACCTGCCTGTCCTTTTACCCTGGACTATTGTATTGTGATAACCTGCCTGTCCTGTGTCCTGTTACCCTGATCTATTGTATTGTGTTAACCTGCCTTTCCTGTTACCCTGGTCTATTGTATTGTGTAAACCTGCCTGTCCTGTTACCCTGGTCTTTTTATTGTGTTAACCTGCCTATCCTGTTACCCTGGTCTATTGTATTGTGTTAACCTGCCTGTCCTGTTTACCCTGGTGTATTGTATTGTGTTAAACTGTCTGTCCTGTTACCCTGGTCTATTGTATTGTGTTAACCTGCCTTACCTGTGTCCTGTTACCCTGGTCTATTGTATTGTGTAAACCTGCCTGTCCTGTTACCCTGGTATATTGTATTGTGTTCGCCTGCCTGTCCTGTTACCCTGGTCTATTGTATTGTGTTAACCTGCCTGTCCCGTGTCCTGTTACCTTGGTCTAATGCATTGTGTTAAGTCCTGTTACCCTGGTCAATTGTATTGTGTTAACCTGCCTATCCTGTTACCCTGGTCTATTGTATTGTGTTAACCTGCCTGTTCTGTTTACCCTGGTCCATTGTATTGTGTTAAACTGTCTGTCCTGTTACCCTGGTCTATTGTATTGTGTTAACCTGCCTGTCCTGTTACCCTGGTCTATTGTATTGTGTTAACCTGCCTGTTCTGTTTACCCTGGTCCATTGTATTGTGTTAAACTGTCTGTCCTGTTACCCTGGTCTATTGTATTGTGTTAACCTGCCTATCCTGTTACCCTGGTCTATTGTATTGTGTTAACCTGCCTGTCCTGTTACCCTGGTATATTGTATTGTGTTACCTGCCTATCCTGTTACCCTGGTCTATTGTATTGTGTTACCTGCCTGTCCTGTTACCCTGGTCTATTGTATTGTGTTAACCTGCCTGTTCTGTTTACCCTGGTCCATTGTATTGTGTTAACCTGCCTGTCCTGTTACCCTGGTCTATTGTATTGTGTTAACCTGCCTGTCCTGTGTCCTGTTACCCTGGTCTATTGTATTGTGTTAACCTGCCTGTCCTGTTAACCTGGTCTATTGTATTGTGTAAACCTGCCTGTCCTGTTTACCCTGGTCTATTGTATAGTGTAAACCTGCCTGTCCTGTTTACCCTGGTCTATTGTATTGTGTTAACCTGCCTGTCCTGTTACCATGGTCTTTTTTATTGTGTTAACCTGCCTGTCCTGTTACCCTGGTCTATTGTATTGTGTTAACCTGCCTGTCCTGTTAACCTGGTCTATTGTATTGTGTTAACCTGCCTGCCCTCTGTCCTGTTACCCTGGTCTATTGTATTGTGTTAACCTGCCTGTCCTGTTACCCTGGTCTAATGTATTGTATTAACCTGCCTGTCCTTTACCCTGGTCTATTGTATTGTGTTAACCTGCCTGTCCTGTGTCCTGTTACCCTGGTCTACTGTATTGTGTTAACCTGCCTTTCCTGTTACCCTGGTCTATTGTAGTGTGTTAACCTGCCTGTCCTGTGTCCTGTTACCCTGGTCTATTGTATTGTGTTAACCTGCCTGTCCTGTTACCCTGGTCTATTGTATTGTGTTAACCTGCCTGTCCTGTTACCCTGGTCTTTTTATTGTGTTAACCTGCCTGTCCTTTTACCCTGGACTATTGTATTGTGATAACCTGCCTGTCCTGTGTCCTGTTACCCTGATCTATTGTATTGTGTTAACCTGCCTTTCCTGTTACCCTGGTCTATTGTATTGTGTAAACCTGCCTGTCCTGTTACCCTGGTCTTTTTATTGTGTTAACCTGCCTATCCTGTTACCCTGGTCTATTGTATTGTGTTAACCTGCCTGTCCTGTTTACCCTGGTGTATTGTATTGTGTTAAACTGTCTGTCCTGTTACCCTGGTCTATTGTATTGTGTTAACCTGCCTTACCTGTGTCCTGTTACCCTGGTCTATTGTATTGTGTAAACCTGCCTGTCCTGTTACCCTGGTATATTGTATTGTGTTCGCCTGCCTGTCCTGTTACCCTGGTCTATTGTATTGTGTTAACCTGCCTGTCCCGTGTCCTGTTACCTTGGTCTAATGCATTGTGTTAAGTCCTGTTACCCTGGTCAATTGTATTGTGTTAACCTGCCTATCCTGTTACCCTGGTCTATTGTATTGTGTTAACCTGCCTGTTCTGTTTACCCTGGTCCATTGTATTGTGTTAAACTGTCTGTCCTGTTACCCTGGTCTATTGTATTGTGTTAACCTGCCTGTCCTGTTACCCTGGTCTATTGTATTGTGTTAACCTGCCTGTTCTGTTTACCCTGGTCCATTGTATTGTGTTAAACTGTCTGTCCTGTTACCCTGGTCTATTGTATTGTGTTAACCTGCCTATCCTGTTACCCTGGTCTATTGTATTGTGTTAACCTGCCTGTCCTGTTACCCTGGTATATTGTATTGTGTTACCTGCCTATCCTGTTACCCTGGTCTATTGTATTGTGTTACCTGCCTGTCCTGTTACCCTGGTCTATTGTATTGTGTTAACCTGCCTGTTCTGTTTACCCTGGTCCATTGTATTGTGTTAAACTGTCTGTCCTGTTACCCTGGTCTATTGTATTGTGTTAACCTGCCTATCCTGTTACCCTGATCTATTGTATTGTGTTAACCTGCCTGTCCTGTTACCCTGGTATATTGTATTGTGTTAACCTGCCTGTCTTGTTACCCTGGTCTATTGTATTGTGTTAACCTGCCTGTCCTGTTAACCTGGTCTATTGTATTGTGTTAACCTGCCTGTCCTGTGTCTTGTTACCCTTGTCTATTGTATTGTGTTAACCTGCCTGTCCTGTTACCCTGGTCTAATGTATTGTGTTAACCTGCCTGTCCTGTTACCCTGGTCTATTGTATTGTGTTAACCTGCCTGTCCTGTTAACCTGGTCTATTGTATTGTTTTAACCTGCCTGTCCTGTGTCCTGTTACCCTGGTATATTGTATTGTGTTAACCTGCCTGTCCTGTTACCCTGGTCTATTGTATTTTGTAAACCTGCCTGTCCTGTTTAACCTGGTCTATTGTGTTGTGTTAACCTGACTGTCCTGTTACCCTGGTCTATTGTATTGTTTAAACCTGCCTGTCCTGTTTAACCTGGTCTATTGTGTTGTGTTAACCTGCCTGTCCTGTGTCCTGTTACCCTGGTCTATTGTATTGTGTTAACCTGCCTTTCCTGTTACCCTGGTCTATTGTAGTGTGTTAACCTGCCTGTCCTGTGTCCTGTTACCCTGGTCTATTGTATTGTGTTAACCTGCCTGTCCTGTTACCCTGGTCTATTGTATTGTGTTAACCTGCCTTTCCTGTTACCCTGGTCTTTTTATTGTGTTAACCTGCCTGTCCTTTTACCCTGGACTATTGTATTGTGTTAACCTGCCTGTCCTGTGTCCTGTTACCCTGGTCTATTGTATTGTGATAACCTGCCTGTCCTGTGTCCTGTTACCCTGATCTATTGTATTGTGTTAACCTGCCTTTCCTGTTACCCTGGTCTATTGTATTGTGTAAACCTGCCTGTCCTGTTACCCTGGTCTTTTTATTGTGTTAACCTGCCTATCCTGTTACCCTGGTCTATTGTATTGTGTTAACCTGCCTGTCCTGTTTACCCTGGTGAATTGTATTGTGTTAAACTGTCTGTCCTGTTACCCTGGTCTATTGTATTGTGTTAACCTGCCTTACCTGTGTCCTGTTACCCTGGTCTATTGTATTGTGTTAACCTGCCTGTCCTGTGTCCTGTTACCGTGGTCTAATGTATTTTATTAACCCGCCTGTCCTGTTACCCTGGTCAATTGTATTGTGTTAACCTGCCTATCCTGTTACCCTGGTCTATTGTATTGTGTTAACCTGCCTGTTCTGTTTACCCTGGTCCATTGTATTGTGTTAAACTGTCTGTCCTGTTACCCTGGTCTATTGTATTGTGTTAACCTGCCTATCCTGTTACCCTGGTCTATTGTATTGTGTTAACCTGCCTGTCCTGTTACCCTGGTATATTGTATTGTGTTACCTGCCTATCCTGTTACCCTGGTCTATTGTATTGTGTTACCTGCCTGTCCTGTTACCCTGGTCTATTGTATTGTGTTAACCTGCCTGTTCTGTTTACCCTGATCCATTGTATTGTGTTAAACTGTCTGTCCTGTTACCCTGGTCTATTGTATTGTGTTAACCTGCCTTTCCTGTTACCCTGGTCTATTGTAGTGTGTTAACCTGCCTGTCCTGTGTCCTGTTACCCTGGTCTATTGTATTGTGTTAACCTGCCTGTCCTGTTACCCTGGTCTATTGTATTGTGTTAACCTGCCTGTCCTGTTACCCTGGTCTTTTTATTGTGTTAACCTGCCTGTCCTTTTACCCTGGACTATTGTATTGTGATAACCTGCCTGTCCTGTGTCCTGTTACCCTGATCTATTGTATTGTGTTAACCTGCCTTTCCTGTTACCCTGGTCTATTGTATTGTGTAAACCTGCCTGTCCTGTTACCCTGGTCTTTTTATTGTGTTAACCTGCCTATCCTGTTACCCTGGTCTATTGTATTGTGTTAACCTGCCTGTCCTGTTTACCCTGGTGTATTGTATTGTGTTAAACTGTCTGTCCTGTTACCCTGGTCTATTGTATTGTGTTAACCTGCCTTACCTGTGTCCTGTTACCCTGGTCTATTGTATTGTGTAAACCTGCCTGTCCTGTTACCCTGGTATATTGTATTGTGTTCGCCTGCCTGTCCTGTTACCCTGGTCTATTGTATTGTGTTAACCTGCCTGTTCTGTTTACCCTGGTCCATTGTATTGTGTTAAACTGTCTGTCCTGTTACCCTGGTCTATTGTATTGTGTTAACATGCCTGTCCTGTTACCCTGGTCTATTGTATTGTGTTAACCTGCCTGTTCTGTTTACCCTGGTCCATTGTATTGTGTTAAACTGTCTGTCCTGTTACCCTGGTCTATTGTATTGTGTTAACCTGCCTATCCTGTTACCCTGGTCTATTGTATTGTGTTAACCTGCCTGTCCTGTTACCCTGGTATATTGTATTGTGTTACCTGCCTATCCTGTTACCCTGGTCTATTGTATTGTGTTAACCTGCCTGTCCTGTTACCCTGGTCTATTGTATTGTGTTAACCTGCCTGTTCTGTTTACCCTGATCCATTGTATTGTGTTAAACTGTCTGTCCTGTTACCCTGGTCTATTGTATTGTGTTAACCTGCCTATCCTGTTACCCTGGTCTATTGTATTGTGTTAACCTGCCTGTCCTGTTACCCTGGTATATTGTATTGTGTTAACCTGCCTGTCCTGTTACCCTGGTCTATTGTATTGTGTTACCCTGCCTGTCCTGTTAACCTGGTCTATTGTATTGTGTTAACCTGCCTGTCCTGTGTCTTGTTACCCTTGTTTATTGTATTGTGTTAACCTGCCTGTCCTGTTACCCTGGTCTAATGTATTGTGTTAACCTGCCTGTCCTGTTACCCTGGTCTATTGTATTGTGTTAACCTGCCTGTCCTGTTAACCTGGTCTATTGTATTGTTTTAACCTGCCTGTCCTGTGTCCTGTTACCCTGGTATATTGTATTGTGTTAACCTGCCTGTCCTGTTACCCTGGTCTATTGTATTGTGTTAACCTGCCTGTCCTGTTAACCTGGTCTATTGTATTGTGTTAACCTGCCTGTCCTGTGTCCTGTTACCCTGGTCTACTGTATTGTGTTAACCTGCCTGTCCTGTTTACCCTGGTCTATTGTATTGTGTTAAACTGTCTGTCCTGTTACCCTGGTCTATTGTATTGTGTAAACCTGCCTGTCCTGTTTACCCCGGTCAATTGTATTGTGTAAACCTGCCTGTCCTGTTACCCTGGTCTATTGTATTGTGCTAACCTGCCTGTCCTGTTAACCTGGTGTATTGTATTGTGTTAACCTGCCTGTCCTGTTACCCTGGTCTATTGTTTTGTGTTAACCTGCCTGTCCTGTGTCCTGGTACCCTGGTCTATTGTATTGTGTTAACCTGCCTGTCCCGTTAACCTGGTCATTTGTTTTGTGTAAACCTGCCTGTCCTGTTTACCCTGTTCTATTGTATTGTGTTAACCTGCCTGTCCTGTTTACCCTGGTCTATTGTATTGTGTTAACCTGCCTGTCCTGTGTCCTGTTACCCTGGTCTATTGTATTGTGTTAACCTGCCTGTCCTGTTAACCTGGTCTATTGTATTGTGTAAACCTGCCTGTCCTGTTTACCCTGGTCTATTGTATAGTGTAAACCTGCCTGTCCTGTTTACCCTGGTCTATTGTATTTTGTTAACCTGCCTGTCCTGTTACCCTGGTCTTTTTTATTGTGTTAACCTGCCTGTCCTGTTACCCTGGTCTATTGTATTGTGTTAACCTGCCTGTCCTGTTAACCTGGTCTATTGTATTGTGTTAACCTGCCTGCCCTCTGTCCTGTTACCCTGGTCTATTGTATTGTGTTAACCTGCCTGTCCTGTTACCCTGGTCTAATGTATTGTATTAACCTGCCTGTCCTTTACCCTGGTCTATTGTATTGTGTTAACCTGCCTGTCCTGTTACCCTGGTCTATTGTATTGTGTTAACCTGCCTGTCCTGTTTACCCTGGTCTATTGTATTGTGTTAACCTGCCTGTCCTGTTACCCTGGTATATTGTATTGTGTAAACCTGCCTGTCCTGTTACCCTTGTCTGTTTTATTGTGTTAACCTGCCTGTCCTTTTACCCTGGACTATTGTATTGTGTTAACCTGTCTGTCCTGTTACCCTGGTCTATTGTATTGTGTAAACCTGCCTGTCCTGTTTACCCTGGTCTATTGTGTTGTGTTAACCTGCCTGTCCTGTGTCCTGTTACCCTGGTCTATTGTATTGTGTTAACCTGCCTGTCCTGTTAGCATGGTCTATTGTATTGTGTTAACCTGCCTTTCCTGTTACCCTGGTCTATTGTATTGTGTTAACCTGCCTGTCCTGTTCACCCTGGTCTATTGTATTGTGTTAACCTGCCTGTCCTGTTACCCTGGTCTTTTTATTGTGTTAACCTGCCTGTCCTTTTACCCTGGACTATTGTATTGTGTTAACCTGCCTGTCCTGTGTCCTGTTACCCTGGTCTATTGTATTGTGTTAACCTGCCTGTCCTGTGTCCTGTTACCCTGGTCTAATGTATTGTATTAACCCGCCTGTCCTGTTACCCTGGTCTATTGTATTGTGTAAACCTGCCTGTCCTGTTTACCCTGGTCTATTGTGTTGTGTAAACCTGCCTGTCCTTTTACCCTGGTCTATTGTATTGTGTTAACCTGCCTGACCTGTGACATGTTACCCTGGTCTATTGTATTGTGTTAACCTGCCTGTCCTGTGTCCTGTTACCCTGGTCTATTGTATTGTGTTAACCTGCCTGTCCTGTTACCCTGGTCTAATGTATTGTATTAACCTGCCTGTCCTGTTACCCTGGTCTATTGTATTGTGTTAACCTGCCTGTCCTGTTACCCTGGTCTATTGTATTGTGTTAACCTGCCTGTCCTGTTACCCTGGTCTATTGTATTGTGTAAACCTGCCTGTCCTGTTTAACCTGGTCTATTGTGTTGTGTTAACCTGACTGTCCTGTTACCCTGATCTATTGTATTGTTTAAACCTGCCTGTCCTGTTTAACCTGGTCTATTGTGTTGTGTTAACCTGCCTGTCCTGTGTCCTGTTACCCTGGTCTATTGTATTGTGTTAACCTGCCTTTCCTGTTACCCTGGTCTATTGTAGTGTGTTAACCTGCCTGTCCTGTGTCCTGTTACCCTGGTCTATTGTATTGTGTTAACCTGCCTGTCCTGTTACCCTGGTCTATTGTATTGTGTTAACCTGCCTGTCCTGTTACCCTGGTCTTTTTATTGTGTTAACCTGCCTGTCCATTTACCCTGGACTATTGTATTGTGTTAACCTGCCTGTCCTGTGTCCTGTTACCCTGGTCTATTGTATTGTGATAACCTGCCTGTCCTGTGTCCTGTTACCCTGATCTATTGTATTGTGTTAACCTGCCTTTCCTGTTACCCTGGTCTATTGTAGTGTGTTAACCTGCCTGTCCTATTTACCCTGGTCTATTGTATTGTGTTAACCTGCCTGTCCTGTTACCCTGGTCTATTGTATTGTGTTAACCTGCCTGTCCAGTTACCCTTTTCTATTGTATTGTGTTAACCTGCCTGTCCTGTTTACCCTGGTCTATTGTATTGTGTTAACCTGCCTGTCCCGTGTCCTGTTACCTTGGTCTAATGTGTTGTGTTAAGTCCTGTTACCCTGGTCAATTGTATTGTGTTAACCGGCCTGTCCCGTGTCCTGTTACCTTGGTCTAATGTATTGTGTTAAGTCCTGTTACCCTGGTCAATTGTATTTTGTTAACCTGCCTGTCCCGTGTCCTGTTACCTTGGTCTAATGTATTGTGTTAAGTCCTGTTACCCTGGTCAATTGTATTGTGTTAACCTGCCTATCCTGTTACCCTGGTCTATTGTATTGTGTTAACCTGCCTGTCCTGTTTACCCTGGTGTATTGTATTGTGTTAAACTGTCTGTCCTGTTACCCTGGTCTATTGTATTGTGTTAACCTGCCTGACCTGTGTCCTGTTACCCTGGTCTATTGTATTGTGTTAACCTGCCTGTCCTGTGTCCTGTTACCGTGGTCTAATGTATTTTATTAACCCGCCTGTCCTGTTACCCTGGTCTATTGTATTGTGTTCGCTAGCCTGTCCTGTTACCCTGGTCTATTGTATTGTGTTAACCCGCCTGTCCCGTGTCCTGTTACCTTGGTGTAATGTATTGTGTTAAGTCCTGTTACCCTGGTCAATTGTATTGTGTTAACCTGCCTTTCCTGTTACCCTGGTCTATTGTATTGTGTTAACCTGCCTGTTCTGTTTACCCTGGTCCATTGTATGGACCAGCCTCCCGGGTGGCGCAGTGGTCTAGGGCACTGCATCGCAGTGCTAGCTGCGCCACCAGAGTCTCTGGGTTCACGCCCAGGCTCTGTCGCAGCCGGCCGCAACCGGGAGGTCCGTGGGGCGACGCACAATTGGCATAGCGTCGTCCGGGTTAGGGAGGGTTTGGCCGGTAGGGATATCCTTGTCTCAGTATGTAAAATGTAATAAAATGTATGCACTCTACTGTAAGTCGCTCTGGATAAGAGCGTCTGCTAAATGACTAAAAAAAAAAATGTAAAAATGTATTGTGTTAAACTGTCTGTCCTGTTACCCTGGTCTATTGTATTGTGTTACCCTGGTCTATTGTATTGTGTTAACCTGCCTGTCCTGTTACCCTGGTATATTGTATTGTGTTAACCTGCCTGTCCTGTTACCCTGGTCTATTGTATTGTGTTAACCTGCCTGTCCTGTTAACCTGGTCTATTGTATTGTGTTAACCTGCCTGTCCTGTGTCTTGTTACCCTTGTCTATTGTATTGTGTTAACCTGCCTTACCTGTTACCCTGGTCTATTGCATTGTGTTAACCTGCCTGTCCTGTTAACCTGGTCTATTGTATTGTTTTAACCTGCCTGTCCTGTGTCCTGTTACCCTGGTCTTTTTTATTGTGGTAACCTGCCTGTCCTTTTACCCTGGACTATTGTATTGTGTTAACCTGCCTGACCTGTGTCATGTTAACCTGGTCTATTGTATTGTGTTAACCTGCCTGTCCTGTGTCATGTTACCCTGGTCTTTTTTATTGTGTTAACCTGCCTGTCCTTTTACCCTGGACTATTGTATTGTGTTAACCTGCCTGACCTGTGTCATGTTACCCTGGTCTACTGTATTGTGTTAACCTGCCTGTCCTGTTTACCCTGGTCTATTGTATTGTGTTAAACTGTCTGTCCTGTTACCCTGGTCTATTGTATTGTGTAAAACTGCCTGTCCTGTTAACCTGGTCTATTGTATTGTGTTAACCTGCCTGTCCTGTGTCTTGTTACCCTTGTCTATTGTATTGTGTTAACCTGCCTGTCCCGTTAACCTGGTCATTTGTTTTGTGTAAACCTGCCTGTCCTGTTTACCCTGTTCTATTGTATTGTGTTAACCTGCCTGTCCTGTTTACCCTGGTCTATTGTATTGTGTTAACCTGCCTGTCCTGTGTCCTGTTACCCTGGTCTATTGTATTGTGTTAACCTGCCTGTCCTGTTAACCTGGTCTATTGTATTGTGTAAACCTGCCTGTCCTGTTTACCCTGGTCTATTGTATAGTGTAAACCTGCCTGTCCTGTTTACCCTGGTCTATTGTATTGTGTTAACCTGCCTGTCCTGTTACCCTGGTCTTTTTTATTGTGTTAACCTGCCTGTCCTGTTACCCTGGTCTATTGTATTGTGTTAACCTGCCTGTCCTGTTAACCTGGTCTATTGTATTGTGTTAACCTGCCTGCCCTCTGTCCTGTTACCCTGGTCTATTGTATTGTGTTAACCTGCCTGTCCTGTTACCCTGGTCTAATGTATTGTATTAACCTGCCTGTCCTTTACCCTGGTCTATTGTATTGTGTTAACCTGCCTGTCCTGTTACCCTGGTCTATTGTATTGTGTTAACCTGCCTGTCCTGTTTACCCTGGTCTATTGTAGTGTGTTAACCTGCCTGTCCTGTTACCCTGGTATATTGTATTGTGTAAACCTGCCTGTCCTGTTACCCTTGTCTGTTTTATTGTGTTAACCTGCCTGTCCTTTTACCCTGGACTATTGTATTGTGTAAACCTGCCTGTCCTGTTTACCCTGGTCTATTGTGTTGTGTTAACCTGCCTGTCCTGTGTCCTGTTACCCTGGTCTATTGTATTGTGTTAACCTGCCTGTCCTGTTAGCATGGTCTATTGTATTGTGTTAACCTGCCTTTCCTGTTACCCTGGTCTATTGTATTGTGTTAACCTGCCTGTCCTGTTCACCCTGGTCTATTGTATTGTGTTAACCTGCCTGTCCTGTTACCCTGGTCTTTTTATTGTGTTAACCTGCCTGTCCTTTTACCCTGGACTATTGTATTGTGTTAACCTGCCTGTCCTGTGTCCTGTTACCCTGGTCTATTGTATTGTGTTAACCTGCCTGTCCTGTGTCCTGTTACCCTGGTCTAATGTATTGTATTAACCCGCCTGTCCTGTTACCCTGGTCTATTGTATTGTGTAAACCTGCCTGTCCTGTTTACCCTGGTCTATTGTATTGTGTAAACCTGCCTGTCCTTTTACCCTGGTCTATTGTATTGTGTTAACCTGCCTGACCTGTGACATGTTAACCTGGTCTATTGTATTGTGTTAACCTGCCTGTCCTGTGTCCTGTTACCCTGGTCTATTGTATTGTGTTAACCTGCCTGTCCTGTTACCCTGGTCTAATGTATTGTATTAACCTGCCTGTCCTGTTACCCTGGTCTATTGTATTGTGTTAACCTGCCTGTCCTGTTACCCTGGTCTATTGTATTGTGTTAACCTGCCTGTCCTGTTACCCTGGTCTATTGTATTGTGTAAACCTGCCTGTCCTGTTTAACCTGGTCTATTGTGTTGTGTTAACCTGACTGTCCTGTTACCCTGGTCTATTGTATTGTTTAAACCTGCCTGTCCTGTTTAACCTGGTCTATTGTGTTGTGTTAACCTGCCTGTCCTGTGTCCCGTTACCCTGGTCTATTGTATTGTGTTAACCTGCCTTTCCTGTTACCCTGGTCTATTGTAGTGTGTTAACCTGCCTGTCCTGTGTCCTGTTACCCTGGTCTATTGTATTGTGTTAACCTGCCTGTCCTGTTACCCTGGTCTATTGTATTGTGTTAACCTGCCTGTCCTGTTACCCTGGTCTTTTTATTGTGTTAACCTGCCTGTCCTTTTACCCTGGACTATTGTATTGTGTTAACCTGCCTGTCCTGTGTCCTGTTACCCTGGTCTATTGTATTGTGATAACCTGCCTGTCCTGTGTCCTGTTACCCTGATCTATTGTATTGTGTTAACCTGCCTTTCCTGTTACCCTGGTCTATTGTAGTGTGTTAACCTGCCTCTCCTATTTACCCTGGTCTATTGTATTGTTTTAACCTGCCTGTCCTGTGTCCTGTTACCCTGGTCTATTGTATTGTGTTAACCTGCCTGTCCTGTTACCCTGGTCTATTGTATTGTGTTAACCTGCCTGTCCAGTTACCCTGTTCTATTGTATTGTGTTAACCCGCCTGTCCTGTTTACCCTGGTCTATTGTATTGTGTTAACCTGCCTGTCCCGTGTCCTATTACCTTGGTCTAATGTGTTGTGTTAAGTCCTGTTACCCTGGTCAATTGTATTGTGTTAACCGGCCTGTCCCGTGTCCTGTTACCTTGGTCTAATGTATTGTGTTAAGTCCTGTTACCCTGGTCAATTGTATTGTGTTAACCTGCCTGTCCTGTTACCCTGGTCTTTTTATTGTGTTAACCTGCCTGTCCTTTTACCCTGGACTATTGTATTGTGTTAACCTGCCTGTCCTGTGTCCTGTTACCCTGGTCTATTGTATTGTGTTAACCTGCCTGTCCTGTGTCCTGTTACCCTGGTCTAATGTATTGTATTAACCCGCCTGTCCTGTTACCCTGGTCTATTGTATTGTGTAAACCTGCCTGTCCTGTTTACCCTGGTCTATTGTATTGTGTAAACCTGCCTGTCCTTTTACCCTGGTCTATTGTATTGTGTTAACCTGCCTGACCTGTGACATGTTAACCTGGTCTATTGTATTGTGTTAACCTGCCTGTCCTGTGTCCTGTTACCCTGGTCTATTGTATTGTGTTAACCTGCCTGTCCTGTTACCCTGGTCTAATGTATTGTATTAACCTGCCTGTCCTGTTACCCTGGTCTATTGTATTGTGTTAACCTGCCTGTCCTGTTACCCTGGTCTATTGTATTGTGTTAACCTGCCTGTCCTGTTACCCTGGTCTATTGTATTGTGTAAACCTGCCTGTCCTGTTTAACCTGGTCTATTGTGTTGTGTTAACCTGACTGTCCTGTTACCCTGGTCTATTGTATTGTTTAAACCTGCCTGTCCTGTTTAACCTGGTCTATTGTGTTGTGTTAACCTGCCTGTCCTGTGTCCCGTTACCCTGGTCTATTGTATTGTGTTAACCTGCCTTTCCTGTTACCCTGGTCTATTGTAGTGTGTTAACCTGCCTGTCCTGTGTCCTGTTACCCTGGTCTATTGTATTGTGTTAACCTGCCTGTCCTGTTACCCTGGTCTATTGTATTGTGTTAACCTGCCTGTCCTGTTACCCTGGTCTTTTTATTGTGTTAACCTGCCTGTCCTTTTACCCTGGACTATTGTATTGTGTTAACCTGCCTGTCCTGTGTCCTGTTACCCTGGTCTATTGTATTGTGATAACCTGCCTGTCCTGTGTCCTGTTACCCTGATCTATTGTATTGTGTTAACCTGCCTTTCCTGTTACCCTGGTCTATTGTAGTGTGTTAACCTGCCTCTCCTATTTACCCTGGTCTATTGTATTGTTTTAACCTGCCTGTCCTGTGTCCTGTTACCCTGGTCTATTGTATTGTGTTAACCTGCCTGTCCTGTTACCCTGGTCTATTGTATTGTGTTAACCTGCCTGTCCAGTTACCCTGTTCTATTGTATTGTGTTAACCCGCCTGTCCTGTTTACCCTGGTCTATTGTATTGTGTTAACCTGCCTGTCCCGTGTCCTATTACCTTGGTCTAATGTGTTGTGTTAAGTCCTGTTACCCTGGTCAATTGTATTGTGTTAACCGGCCTGTCCCGTGTCCTGTTACCTTGGTCTAATGTATTGTGTTAAGTCCTGTTACCCTGGTCAATTGTATTTTGTTAACCTGCCTGTCCCGTGTCCTGTTACCTTGGTCTAATGTATTGTGTTAAGTCCTGTTACCCTGGTCAATTGTATTGTGTTAACCTGCCTATCCTGTTACCCTGGTCTATTGTATTGTGTTAACCTGCCTGTCCTGTTTACCCTGGTGTATTGTATTGTGTTAAACTGTCTGTCCTGTTACCCTGGTCTATTGTATTGTGTTAACCTGCCTGTCCTGTGTCCTGTTACCGTGGTCTAATGTATTTTATTAACCCGCCTGTCCTGTTACCCTGGTCTATTGTATTGTGTTCGCTAGCCTGTCCTGTTACCCTGGTCTATTGTATTGTGTTAACCCGCCTGTCCCGTGTCCTGTTACCTTGGTCTAATGTATTGTGTTAAGTCCTGTTACCCTGGTCAATTGTATTGTGTTAACCTGCCTTTCCTGTTACCCTGGTCTATTGTATTGTGT
The DNA here is from genome assembly GCF_029448725.1 of Salvelinus fontinalis. Classification (NCBI taxonomy): domain Eukaryota; kingdom Metazoa; phylum Chordata; class Actinopteri; order Salmoniformes; family Salmonidae; genus Salvelinus; species Salvelinus fontinalis. The sequence continues at coordinate 452,628 of NW_026600276.1, forward strand.
TAACCTGCCTGTTCTGTTTACCCTGGTCCATTGTATTGTGTTAAACTGTCTGTCCTGTTACCCTGGTCTATTGTATTGTGTTAACCTGCCTATCCTGTTACCCTGGTCTATTGTATTGTGTTAACCTGCCTGTCCTGTTACCCTGGTATATTGTATTGTGTTAACCTGCCTGTCCTGTTACCCTGGTCTATTGTATTATGTTAACCTGCCTGTCCTGTTAACCTGGTCTATTGTATTGTGTTAACCTGCCTGTCCTGTGTCTTGTTACCCTTGTCTATTGTATTGTGTTAACCTGCCTTACCTGTTACCCTGGTCTATTGTATTGTGTTAACCTGCCTGTCCTGTTAACCTGGTCTATTGTATTGTTTTAACCTGCCTGTCCTGTGTCCTGTTACCCTGGTCTTTTTTATTGTGTTAACCTGCCTGTCCTTTTACCCTGGACTATTGTATTGTGTTAACCTGCCTGACCTGTGTCATGTTAACCTGGTCTATTGTATTGTGTTAACCTGCCTGTCCTGTGTCATGTTACCCTGGTCTTTTTTATTGTGTTAACCTGCCTGTCCTTTTACCCTGGACTATTGTATTGTGTTAACCTGCCTGACCTGTGTCATGTTACCCTGGTCTACTGTATTGTGTTAACCTGCCTGTCCTGTTTACCCTGGTCTATTGTATTGTGTTAAACTGTCTGTCCTGTTACCCTGGTCTATTGTATTGTGTAAAACTGCCTGTCCTGTTAACCTGGTCTATTGTATTGTGTTAACCTGCCTGTCCTGTGTCTTGTTACCCTTGTCTATTGTATTGTGTTAACCTGCCTCACCTGTTACCCTGGTCTATTGTATTGTGTTAACCTGCCTGTCCTGTTAACCTGGTCTATTGTATTGTTTTAACCTGCCTGTCCTGTGTCCTGTTACCCTGGTCTTTTTTATTGTGTTAACCTGCCTGTCCTTTTACCCTGGACTATTGTATTGTGTTAACCTGCCTGACATGTGTCATGTTACCCTGGTCTATTGTATTGTGTTAACCTGCCTGTCATGTTACCATGGTCTTTTGTATTGTGTTAACCTGCCTGTCCTGTGTCCTGGTACTCTGGTCTATTGTATTGTGTTAACCTGCCTGTCCCGTTAACCTGGTCATTTGTTTTGTGTAAACCTGCCTGTCCTGTTTACCCTGGTCTATTGTATTGTGTTAACCTGCCTGTCCTGTTTACCCTGGTCTATTGTATTGTGTTAACCTGCCTGTCCTGTGTCCTGTTACCCTGGTCTATTGTATTGTGTTAACCTGCCTGTCCTGTTAACCTGGTCTATTGTATTGTGTAAACCTGCCTGTCCTGTTTACCCTGGTCTATTGTATAGTGTAAACCTGCCTGTCCTGTTTACCCTGGTCTATTGTATTGTGTTAACCTGCCTGTCCTGTTACCCTGGTCTTTTTTATTGTTTTAACCTGCCTGTCCTGTTACCCTGGTCTATTGTATTGTGTTAACCTGCCTGTCCTGTTAACCTGGTCTATTGTATTGTGTTAACCTGCCTGCCCTCTGTCCTGTTACCCTGGTCTATTGTATTGTGTTAACCTGCCTGTCCTGTTACCCTTGTCTAATGTATTGTATTAACCTGCCTGTCCTTTACCCTGGTCTATTGTATTGTGTTAACCTGCCTGTCCTGTTACCCTGGTCTATTGTATTGTGTTAACCTGCCTGTCCTGTTTACCCTGGTCTATTGTATTGTGTTAACCTGCCTTTCCTGTTACCCTGGTGTATTGTATTGTGTAAACCTGCCTGTCCTGTTACCCTTGTCTTTTTTATTGTGTTAACCTGCCTGTCCTTTTACCCTGGACTATTGTATTGTGTTAACCTGTCTGTCCTGTTACCCTGGTCTATTGTATTGTGTAAACCTGCCTGTCCTGTTTACCCTGGTCTATTGTGTTGTGTTAACCTGCCTGTCCTGTGTCCTGTTACCCTGGTCAATTGTATTGTGTTAGCCTGCCTGTCCTGTTAGCATGGTCTATTGTATTGTGTTACCCTGCCGTTCCTGTTACCCTGGTCTATTGTATTGTGTTAACCTGCCTGTCCTGTTACCCTGGTCTATTGTATTGTGTTAACCTGCCTGTCCAGTTACCCTGGTCTATTGTATTGTGTTAACCTGCCTGTCTTGTTCACCCTGGTCTATTGTATTGTGTTAACCTGCCTGTCCTGTTACCCTGGTCTTTTTATTGTGTTAACCTGCCTGTCCTTTTACCCTGGACTATTGTATTGTGTTAACCTGCCTGTCCTGTGTCCTGTTACCCTGGTCTATTGTATTGTGTTAACCTGCCTGTCCTGTGTCCTGTTACCCTGGTCTAATGTATTGTATTAACCCGCCTGTCCTGTTACCCTGGTCTATTGTATTGTGTAAACCTGCCTGTCCTGTTTACCCTGGTCTATTGTATTGTGTAAACCTGCCTGTCCTGTTTACCCTGGTCTATTGTATTGTGTAAACCTGCCTGTCCTGTTTACCCTGGTATATTGTATTGTGTTAACCTGCCTGTCCTGTTACCCTGATCTTTTTTATTGTGTTAGCCTGCCTGTCCTTTTACCCTGGACTATTGTATTGTGTTAACCTGCCTGACCTGTGACATGTTAATCTGGTCTTTTGTATTGTGTTAACCTGCCTGTCCTGTGTCCTGTTACCCTGGTCTATTGTATTGTGTTAACCTGCCTGTCCTGTTACCCTGGTCTAATGTATTGTATTAACCTGCCTGTCCTGTTACCCTGGTCTATTGTATTGTGTTAACCTGCCTGTCCTGTTACCCTGTTCTATTGTATTGTGTTAACCTGCCTGTCCTGTTACCCTGGTCTATTGTATTGTGTAAACCTGCCTGTCCTGTTTACCCTGGTCTATTGTATTGTGATAACCTGTGTGTCCTGTTACCCTGGTCTATTGTATTGTGTAAACCTGCCTGTCCTGTTTAACCTGGTCTATTGTGTTGTGTTAACCTGCCTGTCCTGTGTCCTGTTACCCTGGTCTATTGTATTGTGTTAACCTGCCTTTCCTGTTACCCTGGTCTATTGTAGTGTGTTAACCTGCCTGTCCTGTGTCCTATTACCCTGGTCTATTGTATTGTGTTAACCTGCCTGTCCTGTTATCCTGGTCTATTGTATTGTGTTAACCTGCCTGTCCTGTTACCCTGGTCTTTTTATTGTGTTAAACTGCCTTTCCTTTTAACCTGGACTATTGTATTGTGTTAACCTGCCTGACCTGTGTCCTGTTACCCTGGTCTTTTTATTGTGTTAACCTGCCTGTCCTTTTACCCTGGACTATTGTATTGTGTTAACCTGCCTGACCTGTGTCCTGTTACCCTGGTCTATTGTATTGTGTTAACCTGCCTGTCCTGTGTCCTGTTACCCTGGTCTATTGTTTTGTGTTAACCTGTCTGTCCTGTTACCCTGGTCTTTTTTATTGTGTTAACCTGCCTGTCCTGTTACCCTGGTCTATTGTATTGTGTTAACCTATCTGTCCTGTTACCCTGGTCTATTGTATTGTGTTAACCTGCCTGTCCTGTTAGCATGGTCTATTGTATTGTGTTAACCTGCCTTTCCTGTTACCCTGGTCTATTGTATTGTGTTAACCTGCCTGTCCTGTTACCCTGGTCTATTGTATTATGTTAACCTGCCTGTCCAGTTACCCTGGTCTATTGTATTGTGTTAACCTGCCTGTCTTGTTCACCCTGGTCTATTGTATTGTGTTAACCTGCCTGTCCTGTTACCCTGGTCTTTTTATTGTGTTAACCTGCCTGTCCTTTTACCCTGGACTATTGTATTGTGTTAACCTGCCTGTCCTGTGTCCTGTTACCCTGGTCTATTGTATTGTGTTAAATTGCCTGTCCTGTGTCCTGTTACCCTGGTCTAATGTATTGTATTAACCCGCCTGTCCTGTTACCATGGTCTATTGTATTGTGTAAACCTGCCTGTCCTGTTTACCCTGGTCTATTGTATTGTGTTAACCTGCCTGACCTGTGTCCTGTTACCCTGGTCTATTGTATTGTGTTAACCTGCCTGTCCTGTGTCCTGTTACCCTGGTCTATTGTTTTGTGTTAACCTGCCTGTCCTGTTACCCTGGTCTTTTTTATTGTGTTAACCTGCCTGTCCTGTTACGCTGGTCTATTGTATTGTGTTAACCTATCTGTCCTGTTACCCTGGTCTATTGTATTGTGTTAACCTGCCTGTCCTGTTAGCATGGTCTATTGTATTGTGTTAACCTGCCTTTCCTGTTACCCTGGTCTATTGTATTGTGTTAACCTGCCTGTCCTTTTACCCTGGTCTATTGTATTGTGTTAACCTGCCTGTCCTGTTAACCTGGTCTATTGTATTGTTTTAACCTGCCTGTCCTGTGTCTTGTTACCCTTGTCTATTGTATTGTGTTAACCTGCCTTACCTGTTACCCTGGTCTATTGCATTGTGTTAACCTGCCTGTCCTGTTAACCTGGTCTATTGTATTGTTTTAACCTGCCTGTCCTGTGTCCTGTTACCCTGGTCTTTTTTATTGTGGTAACCTGCCTGTCCTTTTACCCTGGACTATTGTATTGTGTTAACCTGCCTGACCTGTGTCATGTTAACCTGGTCTATTGTATTGTGTTAACCTGCCTGTCCTGTGTCATGTTACCCTGGTCTTTTTTATTGTGTTAACCTGCCTGTCCTTTTACCCTGGACTATTGTATTGTGTTAACCTGCCTGACCTGTGTCATGTTACCCTGGTCTACTGTATTGTGTTAACCTGCCTGTCCTGTTTACCCTGGTCTATTGTATTGTGTTAAACTGTCTGTCCTGTTACCCTGGTCTATTGTATTGTGTAAAACTGCCTGTCCTGTTAACCTGGTCTATTGTATTGTGTTAACCTGCCTGTCCTGTGTCTTGTTACCCTTGTCTATTGTATTGTGTTAACCTGCCTGTCCCGTTAACCTGGTCATTTGTTTTGTGTAAACCTGCCTGTCCTGTTTACCCTGTTCTATTGTATTGTGTTAACCTGCCTGTCCTGTTTACCCTGGTCTATTGTATTGTGTTAACCTGCCTGTCCTGTGTCCTGTTACCCTGGTCTATTGTATTGTGTTAACCTGCCTGTCCTGTTAACCTGGTCTATTGTATTGTGTAAACCTGCCTGTCCTGTTTACCCTGGTCTATTGTATAGTGTAAACCTGCCTGTCCTGTTTACCCTGGTCTATTGTATTGTGTTAACCTGCCTGTCCTGTTACCCTGGTCTTTTTTATTGTGTTAACCTGCCTGTCCTGTTACCCTGGTCTATTGTATTGTGTTAACCTGCCTGTCCTGTTAACCTGGTCTATTGTATTGTGTTAACCTGCCTGCCCTCTGTCCTGTTACCCTGGTCTATTGTATTGTGTTAACCTGCCTGTCCTGTTACCCTGGTCTAATGTATTGTATTAACCTGCCTGTCCTTTACCCTGGTCTATTGTATTGTGTTAACCTGCCTGTCCTGTTACCCTGGTCTATTGTATTGTGTTAACCTGCCTGTCCTGTTACCCTGGTATATTGTATTGTGTAAACCTGCCTGTCCTGTTACCCTTGTCTGTTTTATTGTGTTAACCTGCCTGTCCTTTTACCCTGGACTATTGTATTGTGTAAACCTGCCTGTCCTGTTTACCCTGGTCTATTGTGTTGTGTTAACCTGCCTGTCCTGTGTCCTGTTACCCTGGTCTATTGTATTGTGTTAACCTGCCTGTCCTGTTAGCATGGTCTATTGCATTGTGTTAACCTGCCTTTCCTGTTACCCTGGTCTATTGTATTGTGTTAACCTGCCTGTCCTGTTCACCCTGGTCTATTGTATTGTGTTAACCTGCCTGTCCTGTTACCCTGGTCTTTTTATTGTGTTAACCTGCCTGTCCTTTTACCCTGGACTATTGTATTGTGTTAACCTGCCTGTCCTGTGTCCTGTTACCCTGGTCTATTGTATTGTGTTAACCTGCCTGTCCTGTGTCCTGTTACCCTGGTCTAATGTATTGTATTAACCCGCCTGTCCTGTTACCCTGGTCTATTGTATTGTGTAAACCTGCCTGTCCTGTTTACCCTGGTCTATTGTATTGTGTAAACCTGCCTGTCCTTTTACCCTGGTCTATTGTATTGTGTTAACCTGCCTGACCTGTGACATGTTAACCTGGTCTATTGTATTGTGTTAACCTGCCTGTCCTGTGTCCTGTTACCCTGGTCTATTGTATTGTGTTAACCTGCCTGTCCTGTTACCCTGGTCTAATGTATTGTATTAACCTGCCTGTCCTGTTACCCTGGTCTATTGTATTGTGTTAACCTGCCTGTCCTGTTACCCTGGTCTATTGTATTGTGTTAACCTGCCTGTCCTGTTACCCTGGTCTATTGTATTGTGTAAACCTGCCTGTCCTGTTTAACCTGGTCTATTGTGTTGTGTTAACCTGACTGTCCTGTTACCCTGGTCTATTGTATTGTTTAAACCTGCCTGTCCTGTTTAACCTGGTCTATTGTGTTGTGTTAACCTGCCTGTCCTGTGTCCCGTTACCCTGGTCTATTGTATTGTGTTAACCTGCCTTTCCTGTTACCCTGGTCTATTGTAGTGTGTTAACCTGCCTGTCCTGTGTCCTGTTACCCTGGTCTATTGTATTGTGTTAACCTGCCTGTCCTGTTACCCTGGTCTATTGTATTGTGTTAACCTGCCTGTCCTGTTACCCTGGTCTTTTTATTGTGTTAACCTGCCTGTCCTTTTACCCTGGACTATTGTATTGTGTTAACCTGCCTGTCCTGTGTCCTGTTACCCTGGTCTATTGTATTGTGATAACCTGCCTGTCCTGTGTCCTGTTACCCTGATCTATTGTATTGTGTTAACCTGCCTTTCCTGTTACCCTGGTCTATTGTAGTGTGTTAACCTGCCTCTCCTATTTACCCTGGTCTATTGTATTGTTTTAACCTGCCTGTCCTGTGTCCTGTTACCCTGGTCTATTGTATTGTGTTAACCTGCCTGTCCTGTTACCCTGGTCTATTGTATTGTGTTAACCTGCCTGTCCAGTTACCCTGTTCTATTGTATTGTGTTAACCCGCCTGTCCTGTTTACCCTGGTCTATTGTATTGTGTTAACCTGCCTGTCCCGTGTCCTATTACCTTGGTCTAATGTGTTGTGTTAAGTCCTGTTACCCTGGTCAATTGTATTGTGTTAACCGGCCTGTCCCGTGTCCTGTTACCTTGGTCTAATGTATTGTGTTAAGTCCTGTTACCCTGGTCAATTGTATTTTGTTAACCTGCCTGTCCCGTGTCCTGTTACCTTGGTCTAATGTATTGTGTTAAGTCCTGTTACCCTGGTCAATTGTATTGTGTTAACCTGCCTATCCTGTTACCCTGGTCTATTGTATTGTGTTAACCTGCCTGTCCTGTTTACCCTGGTGTATTGTATTGTGTTAAACTGTCTGTCCTGTTACCCTGGTCTATTGTATTGTGTTAACCTGCCTGACCTGTGTCCTGTTACCCTGGTCTATTGTATTGTGTTAACCTGCCTGTCCTGTGTCCTGTTACCGTGGTCTAATGTATTTTATTAACCCGCCTGTCCTGTTACCCTGGTCTATTGTATTGTGTTCGCTAGCCTGTCCTGTTACCCTGGTCTATTGTATTGTGTTAACCCGCCTGTCCCGTGTCCTGTTACCTTGGTCTAATGTATTGTGTTAAGTCCTGTTACCCTGGTCAATTGTATTGTGTTAACCTGCCTTTCCTGTTACCCTGGTCTATTGTATTGTGTTAACCTGCCTGTTCTGTTTACCCTGGTCCATTGTATTGTGTTAAACTGTCTGTCCTGTTACCCTGGTCTATTGTATTGTGTTAACCTGCCTATCCTGTTACCCTGGTCTATTGTATTGTGTTAACCTGCCTGTCCTGTTACCCTGGTATATTGTATTGTGTTAACCTGCCTGTCCTGTTACCCTGGTCTATTGTATTATGTTAACCTGCCTGTCCTGTTAACCTGGTCTATTGTATTGTGTTAACCTGCCTGTCCTGTGTCTTGTTACCCTTGTCTATTGTATTGTGTTAACCTGCCTTACCTGTTACCCTGGTCTATTGTATTGTGTTAACCTGCCTGTCCTGTTAACCTGGTCTATTGTATTGTTTTAACCTGCCTGTCCTGTGTCCTGTTACCCTGGTCTTTTTTATTGTGTTAACCTGCCTGTCCTTTTACCCTGGACTATTGTATTGTGTTAACCTGCCTGACCTGTGTCATGTTAACCTGGTCTATTGTATTGTGTTAACCTGCCTGTCCTGTGTCATGTTACCCTGGTCTTTTTTATTGTGTTAACCTGCCTGTCCTTTTACCCTGGACTATTGTATTGTGTTAACCTGCCTGACCTGTGTCATGTTACCCTGGTCTACTGTATTGTGTTAACCTGCCTGTCCTGTTTACCCTGGTCTATTGTATTGTGTTAAACTGTCTGTCCTGTTACCCTGGTCTATTGTATTGTGTAAAACTGCCTGTCCTGTTAACCTGGTCTATTGTATTGTGTTAACCTGCCTGTCCTGTGTCTTGTTACCCTTGTCTATTGTATTGTGTTAACCTGCCTCACCTGTTACCCTGGTCTATTGTATTGTGTTAACCTGCCTGTCCTGTTAACCTGGTCTATTGTATTGTTTTAACCTGCCTGTCCTGTGTCCTGTTACCCTGGTCTTTTTTATTGTGTTAACCTGCCTGTCCTTTTACCCTGGACTATTGTATTGTGTTAACCTGCCTGACATGTGTCATGTTAACCTGGTCTATTGTATTGTGTTAACCTGCCTGTCATGTTACCATGGTCTTTTGTATTGTGTTAACCTGCCTGTCCTGTGTCCTGGTACTCTGGTCTATTGTATTGTGTTAACCTGCCTGTCCCGTTAACCTGGTCATTTGTTTTGTGTAAACCTGCCTGTCCTGTTTACCCTGGTCTATTGTATTGTGTTAACCTGCCTGTCCTGTTTACCCTGGTCTATTGTATTGTGTTAACCTGCCTGTCCTGTGTCCTGTTACCCTGGTCTATTGTATTGTGTTAACCTGCCTGTCCTGTTAACCTGGTCTATTGTATTGTGTAAACCTGCCTGTCCTGTTTACCCTGGTCTATTGTATAGTGTAAACCTGCCTGTCCTGTTTACCCTGGTCTATTGTATTGTGTTAACCTGCCTGTCCTGTTACCCTGGTCTTTTTTATTGTTTTAACCTGCCTGTCCTGTTACCCTGGTCTATTGTATTGTGTTAACCTGCCTGTCCTGTTAACCTGGTCTATTGTATTGTGTTAACCTGCCTGCCCTCTGTCCTGTTACCCTGGTCTATTGTATTGTGTTAACCTGCCTGTCCTGTTACCCTTGTCTAATGTATTGTATTAACCTGCCTGTCCTTTACCCTGGTCTATTGTATTGTGTTAACCTGCCTGTCCTGTTACCCTGGTCTATTGTATTGTGTTAACCTGCCTGTCCTGTTTACCCTGGTCTATTGTATTGTGTTAACCTGCCTGTCCTGTTACCCTGGTGTATTGTATTGTGTAAACCTGCCTGTCCTGTTACCCTTGTCTTTTTTATTGTGTTAACCTGCCTGTCCTTTTACCCTGGACTATTGTATTGTGTTAACCTGTCTGTCCTGTTACCCCGGTCTTTTGTATTGTGTAAACCTGCCTGTCCTGTTTACCCTGGTCTATTGTGTTGTGTTAACCTGCCTGTCCTGTGTCCTGTTACCCTGGTCAATTGTATTGTGTTAGCCTGCCTGTCCTGTTAGCATGGTCTATTGTATTGTGTTACCCTGCCGTTCCTGTTACCCTGGTCTATTGTATTGTGTTAACCTGCCTGTCCTGTTACCCTGGTCTATTGTATTGTGTTAACCTGCCTGTCCAGTTACCCTGGTCTATTGTATTGTGTTAACCTGCCTGTCTTGTTCACCCTGGTCTATTGTATTGTGTTAACCTGCCTGTCCTGTTACCCTGGTCTTTTTATTGTGTTAACCTGCCTGTCCTTTTACCCTGGACTATTGTATTGTGTTAACCTGCCTGTCCTGTGTCCTGTTACCCTGGTCTATTGTATTGTGTTAACCTGCCTGTCCTGTGTCCTGTTACCCTGGTCTAATGTATTGTATTAACCCGCCTGTCCTGTTACCCTGGTCTATTGTATTGTGTAAACCTGCCTGTCCTGTTTACCCTGGTCTATTGTATTGTGTAAACCTGCCTGTCCTGTTTACCCTGGTCTATTGTATTGTGTAAACCTGCCTGTCCTGTTTACCCTGGTATATTGTATTGTGTTAACCTGCCTGTCCTGTTACCCTGATCTTTTTTATTGTGTTAGCCTGCCTGTCCTTTTACCCTGGACTATTGTATTGTGTTAACCTGCCTGACCTGTGACATGTTAATCTGGTCTTTTGTATTGTGTTAACCTGCCTGTCCTGTGTCCTGTTACCCTGGTCTATTGTATTGTGTTAACCTGCCTGTCCTGTTACCCTGGTCTAATGTATTGTATTAACCTGCCTGTCCTGTTACCCTGGTCTATTGTATTGTGTTAACCTGCCTGTCCTGTTACCCTGTTCTATTGTATTGTGTTAACCTGCCTGTCCTGTTACCCTGGTCTATTGTATTGTGTAAACCTGCCTGTCCTGTTTACCCTGGTCTATTGTATTGTGATAACCTGTCTGTCCTGTTACCCTGGTCTATTGTATTGTGTAAACCTGCCTGTCCTGTTTAACCTGGTCTATTGTGTTGTGTTAACCTGCCTGTCCTGTGTCCTGTTACCCTGGTCTATTGTATTGTGTTAACCTGCCTTTCCTGTTACCCTGGTCTATTGTAGTGTGTTAACCTGCCTGTCCTGTGTCCTATTACCCTGGTCTATTGTATTGTGTTAACCTGCCTGTCCTGTTACCCTGGTCTATTGTATTGTGTTAACCTGCCTGTCCTGTTACCCTGGTCTTTTTATTGTGTTAAACTGCCTTTCCTTTTAACCTGGACTATTGTATTGTGTTAACCTGCCTGACCTGTGTCCTGTTACCCTGGTCTTTTTATTGTGTTAACCTGCCTGTCCTTTTACCCTGGACTATTGTATTGTGTTAACCTGCCTGACCTGTGTCCTGTTACCCTGGTCTATTGTATTGTGTTAACCTGCCTGTCCTGTGTCCTGTTACCCTGGTCTATTGTTTTGTGTTAACCTGTCTGTCCTGTTACCCTGGTCTTTTTTATTGTGTTAACCTGCCTGTCCTGTTACCCTGGTCTATTGTATTGTGTTAACCTATCTGTCCTGTTACCCTGGTCTATTGTATTGTGTTAACCTGCCTGTCCTGTTAGCATGGTCTATTGTATTGTGTTAACCTGCCTTTCCTGTTACCCTGGTCTATTGTATTGTGTTAACCTGCCTGTCCTGTTACCCTGGTCTATTGTATTATGTTATCCTGCCTGTCCAGTTACCCTGGTCTATTGTATTGTGTTAACCTGCCTGTCTTGTTCACCCTGGTCTATTGTATTGTGTTAACCTGCCTGTCCTGTTACCCTGGTCTTTTTATTGTGTTAACCTGCCTGTCCTTTTACCCTGGACTATTGTATTGTGTTAACCTGCCTGTCCTGTGTCCTGTTACCCTGGTCTATTGTATTGTGTTAACCTGCCTGTCCTGTGTCCTGTTACCCTGGTCTAATGTATTGTATTAACCCGCCTGTCCTGTTACCATGGTCTATTGTATTGTGTAAACCTGCCTGTCCTGTTTACCCTGGTCTATTGTATTGTGTTAACCTGCCTGACCTGTGTCCTGTTACCCTGGTCTATTGTATTGTGTTAACCTGCCTGTCCTGTGTCCTGTTACCCTGGTCTATTGTTTTGTGTTAACCTGCCTGTCCTGTTACCCTGGTCTTTTTTATTGTGTTAACCTGCCTGTCCTGTTACGCTGGTCTATTGTATTGTGTTAACCTATCTGTCCTGTTACCCTGGTCTATTGTATTGTGTTAACCTGCCTGTCCTGTTAGCATGGTCTATTGTATTGTGTTAACCTGCCTTTCCTGTTACCCTGGTCTATTGTATTGTGTTAACCTGCCTGTCCTTTTACCCTGGTCTATTGTATTGTGTTAACCTGCCTGTCCAGTTACCCTGGTCTATTGTATTGTGTTAACCTGCCTGTCTTGTTCACCCTTGTAACGAGTATTACCGAAGGTGGCCTTCCTTCCTGTTCGAGTGGCGCTCGGCGGTCGTCGTCGCCGGTCTACTAGCTGCCACCGATCCTTTTTTCCTTTTCGTTTGTTTTTGTCTAATTGATTTCACCTGTTTAGTGTTTGGTTGTTAGGGTGGGGTTATTTAAGTTCGTTTAGCCCGTTTATGTTTGTGCGGGCTTGTTTCTCTGTTTGTATGTTGAGGTTGTTATTTTTCCATTGGGATTTACCACAGACTGAATTTATGTTTCCAGTTTTGGACTTTATTCAGGTTGGAGTTGTACGCCAATGTTTTTTTGACATTACCAGTTGTATTTCTGGGTGGACATTAAAAAGTGGTTTTTTCCCGTTACCTTTGCTCTCTGCGCCTGACTCCTTACCTTTATCCTCATCGAGCGTAACAGAAGCCCGCACCATAAACAATGGAGCCAGCAGGAGCAGCGACCACCCCTCTCCCCACGATGGAGGAGAGAGTCCTTCATCACACGTCCATCCTTCATCGTATTGGATCAGCAATGGATCTTATGATGGAGAGGATGGATCGTTGGGAGAGGAGTGGTCTCCCTACAAACACTACAAGCCCACCTACCCTCCCTCCAGCACCATCACCATCTCCTCCAGCGGGACCCGGTACCAGCGCGTTGCGTATTACGCCTCCTAGCCAGTACGATGGAGCGGCGGCGGGGTGCCAGGGATTCCTGCTACAATTAGACCTGTACCTGGCCACCGTTCGACCGGCTCCCTCGGATGAGGAGAGCGTGAGTGTCCTCGTCTCCTGCCTGACGGGTAGAGCCCTAGAGTGGGCCAATGCAGTTTGGAACGGGGCCGACTCAGCGAGGGGCCACTACCCGGAGTTCACCCGCCGTTTTCGGGCCGTGTTTGATCACCCTCCAGATGGCCGAGCGGCGGGTGAGAGACTGTTCCATCTACGACAGGGGACGAGGAGCGCGCAGGACTTCGCGCTGGATTTCCGGACCTTGGCTGCTGGAGCAGGATGGAACGACAGGGCCCTGATAGACCATTACAGGTGTAGCCTGAGAGAGGACGTCCGCAGAGAGCTGGCTTGTCGGGACACTTCGCTAAGTTTGGATGAACTAATAGACATGTCTATCCGGTTAGACCATCTGCTAGCTGCTCGCGGACGTTCTGAAAGGGTCCTGTTCGTTCCATCTCCTGACCCTCCTGCTCCCATCCCGATGGAGCTAGGAGGGGCAGCATCTAGGGAGATCGGAGGAGGCTCCTCCTGTACCAGTTGTGGCCGAAGAGGGCACACTTCCGGTCGGTGCTGGAGGAGGTCATCTGGGAATAGAGAGGGCAGGCAGAACACTCCTCGGTCACCTCAGGTGAGTCAGCACCACACTCTCCCAGAGCTTCCTGTTGGTCACATGTTTTTGTTAATATGCTTCCTTAAATTTTTTCCCTCTCTCCAGCATAAGGCGCTAGTCGATTCAGGCGCAGCTGGAAATTTTATAGATCGCGGACTCGCTCAGAGGTTGAGGATTCCGTTAGTTAAGGTTGACCCCCCTTTTTCTGTACATTCTTTAGATAGTCGACCGTTAGGGTCAGGCCTGGTCAGGGAGTCCACAATTCCTTTGGAGATGATTACGCAGGGGAATCATAAGGAACGGATTAGTCTGTTTCTTATCGATTCACCTGCGTTTCCGGTAGTGCTGGGAATTCCTTGGCTGGCTATTCACAATCCGACTATTTCGTGGAAACAGGGAGCTCTACAGGGGTGGTCTGATGAGTGTTCAGGCAGGTGTGTAGGAGTTTCCATCGGTGCGACAACGGTGGAGAGTCCAGACCAGGTTTCCACCGTGCGCATTCCCGCTGAGTATGCCGATTTGGCTATCGCCTTCAGTAAAAAGAAGGCGACCCAATTACCTCCCCATCGACAGGGGGATTGCGTGATAAACCTCCAGGTAAACGCTGCACTTCCCAGGAGTCATGTGTATCCTTTGTCCCAGGAGGAGATGTTGGCTATGGAGACATATGTCACGGAAGCTCTGGGACAAGGATTCATTCGGCCCTCCATGTCACCCGTCTCTTCGAGTTTCTTTTTTGTGAAGAAAAAGGATGGTGGGTTGCGTCCGTGTATTGATTATCGAGGTCTCAATTCCATCACGGTGGGTTTTAGTTACCCACTACCTCTCATCGCTACGGCGATGGAATCATTCCACGGAGCACGGTTCTTCACGAAACTGGATCTCAGGAGCGCGTATAATCTGGTGCGTATTCGGGAGTGAGATGAGTGGAAAACCGCGTTTAGTACTACATCGGGCCATTATGAGTACCTCGTCATGCCGTACGGGTTAAAGAATGCTCCAGCTGTCTTTCAATCCTTTGTTGACGAGATTCTCAGAGACCTGCACGGACAGGGTGTGGTGGTGTATATTGACGATATTTTGATCTACTCTGCTACACGCGCCGCGCATGTGTCTCTGGTGCGCAAGGTTCTTGGGCGACTACTGGAGCATGACTTGTACGTGAAGGCGGAGAAATGTGAGTTTTCTAAACAAGCCGTTTCCTTCCTGGGTTACCGCATTTCCAGCTCGGGGGTGGATATAGGGGGTGACCGCGCAAAAGCCGTGCGTAATTGGCCGACTCCGACCACGGTAAAAGAGGTGCAGCGGTTCTTAGGGTTTGCCAATTACTACCGGAGGTTTATCCGGGGTTTTGGTCAGGTAGCAGCCCCTATTACCTCACTCCTGAAGGGGGGGCCGGTGCGTTTGCAGTGGTCGGCAGAGGCAGACAGGGCCTTCTGTAGGTTGAAGGTGCTGTTTACCGAGGCGCCAGTGTTGGCGCATCCGGACCCTTCTTTGGCGTTTATAGTAGAGGTGGACGCATCCGAGGCTGGGGTTGGAGCGGTGCTCTCACAGCGCTCGGGTGTGCCACCAAAACTCCGCCCTTGTGCTTTTTTTTCGAAAAAACTTGGGCCAGCGGAGCGGAATTATGATGTGGGGGATAGGGAGTTGTTGGCTATGGTTAAGGCCTTGAAGGTGTGGAGACATTGGCTTGAGGGGGCTAAGCACCCTTTTCTCATCTGGACTGACCACCGTAACCTGGAGTATATTCGATCAGCTAAGAGACTGAATCCGCGTCAGGCAAGGTGGGCCATGTATTTCACCAGATTTCGTTTTACTATCTCGTATCGACCAGGTTCACTTAATACTAAGGCCGACGCGCTGTCTCGTCTCTATGACTCAGAGGAACGGTCCATCGATCCTACTCCCATCATTCCGGCGGCCAAGTTGGTGGCACCGATAGTATGGGAGGTGGACGCGGACATCGAGCGGGCGTTAAGGGAGGAACCTGCACCTCCACAGTGCCCGGAGGGGCGTAGGTATGTACCGCTCGCTGTTCGTGATCAATTGATTCGATGGGCTCATGGTATACTCTCGTCGGGTCACCCGGGTATTTCGAGGACAGTGCGAGGTCTTAGGGGGAAGTACTGGTGGCCCACCTTGGAGAGGGATGTGCGATTCTATGTCTCTTCCTGTTCGGTGTGCGCTCAGAGTAAGGCTCCTAGGCACCTGCCTCGAGGGAAGTTACAACCCCTCCCCGTTCCACAACGGCCGTGGTCACATCTTTCGGTAGATTTTCTGACTGACTTACCTCCATCTCAGGGGAACACTACGATCCTGGTCGTTGTGGATCGGTTCTCTAAGTCCTGCCGTCTTATCCCGTTGCCCGGTCTCCCTACGGCCCTGCAGACTGCGGAGGCATTATTTACCCATGTCTTCCGGCATTACGGGGTGCCCGAGGATATTGTTTCTGATCGGGGTCCCCAGTTTACTTCCAGAGTATGGAAGGCGTTTATGGAGCAATTGGGGGTCTCGGTCAGCCTTACATCGGGGTATCACCCGGAGAGTAATGGGCAGGTGGAGAGAGTGAACCAGGAGGTGGGTAGGTTTCTGCGGTCGTATTGCCAGGACCGGCCAGGGGAGTGGTCAAGATACATCCCTTGGGCAGAGATCGCTCAGAACTCACTAAGCCACTCCTCTACCAACATGTCACCATTTGAGTGTGTGTTGGGGTATCAGCCGGTTCTGGCACCATGGCATCAGAGTCAGACCGAGGCTCCTGCGGTGGAGGAGTGGGTACAGCGCTCTAAGGAGACTTGGAGAGCCGTCCAGGAGTCTCTGCGTCAGGCGAGTAGACGACAGAAGAAGAGCGCTGACCGTCACCGCAGTGAGGCCCCCGTGTTTGCACCGGGGGATAGGGTCTGGCTCTCGACCCGAAACCTGCCCCTCCGCCTGCCCTGCCGGAAGCTGGGTCCGCAGTGTGTAGGGCCATTTAAAGTCCTGAGGAGAATAAATGAGGTGTGTTACCGATTGTTACTTCCTTCTTATTATCGTATTAACCCCTCATTTCATGTGTCTCTCCTCAGGCCGGTGGTAGCTGGTCCCATGCAGGAAGGTGAGGTGCCGGAGGTCCCTCCACCCCCTCTGGATATAGAGGGGTCCCCGGCGTACAGGATAAGGTCTATTCTGGATTCCAGACGTCGGGTGGGGGGCCTTCAGTACCTCGTGGACTGGGAGGGGTACGGTCCGGAGGAGAGGTGCTGGGTCCCGGTGGGGGATATATTGGATCCATCTATGCTGAGAGAGTTCCATCGCCTCCATCCGGATCGCCCTGCGCCTCGGCCCCCGGGTCGTCCTCGAGGCCGGCGTCGGCGCGCTGCGGAAGCTGCGCGTCAGGAGGGGGGTACTGTAACGAGTATTACCGAAGGTGGCCTTCCTTCCTGTTCGAGTGGCGCTCGGCGGTCGTCGTCGCCGGTCTACTAGCTGCCACCGATCCTTTTTTCCTTTTCGTTTGTTTTTGTCTAATTGATTTCACCTGTTTAGTGTTTGGTTGTTAGGGTGGGGTTATTTAAGTTCGTTTAGCCCGTTTATGTTTGTGCGGGCTTGTTTCTCTGTTTGTATGTTGAGGTTGTTATTTTTCCATTGGGATTTACCACAGACTGAATTTATGTTTCCAGTTTTGGACTTTATTCAGGTTGGAGTTGTACGCCAATGTTTTTTTGACATTACCAGTTGTATTTCTGGGTGGACATTAAAAAGTGTTTTTTTCCCGTTACCTTTGCTCTCTGCGCCTGACTCCTTACCTTTATCCTCATCGAGCGTAACAACCCTGGTCTATTTTATTGTGTTAACCTGCCTGTCCTGTTACCCTGGTCTTTTTATTGTGTTAACCTGCCTGTCCTTTTACCCTGGACTATTGTATTGTGTTAACCTGCCTGTCCTGTTTCCTGTTACCCTGGTCTATTGTATTGTGTTAACCTGCATGTCCTGTGTCCTGTTACCCTGGTCTAATGTATTGTATTAACCCGCCTGTCCTGTTACCCTGGTCTATTGTATTGTGTAAACCTGCTTGTCCTGTTTACCCTGGTCTATTGTATTGTGTAAACCTGCCTGTCCTGTTTACCCTGGTATATTGTATTGTGTTAACCTGCCTGTCCTGTTACCCTGATCTTTTTTTATTGTGTTAACCTGCCTGTCCTTTTACCCTGGACTATTGTATTGTGTTAACCTGCCTGACCTGTGACATGTTAACCTGGTCTTTTGTATTGTGTTAACCTGACTGTCCTGTGTCCTGTTACCCTGGTCTATTGTATTGTGTTAACCTGCCTGTCCTGTTACCCTGGTCTAATGTATTGTATTAACCTGCCTGTCCTGTTACCCTGGTCTATTGTATTGTGTTAACCTGCATGTCATGTTACCCTGGTCTATTGTATTGTGTTAACCTGCCTGTCCTGTTACCCTGGTATATTGTATTGTGTTAACCTGCCTGTCCTGTTACCCTGGTCTATTGTATTGTGTAAACCTGCCTGTCCTGTTTACCCTGGTCTATTGTATTGTGATAACCTGTCTGTCCTGTTACCCTGGTCTATTGTATTGTGTAAACCTGCCTTTCCTGTTACCCTGGTCTATTGTAGTGTGTTAACCTGCCTGTCCTGTGTCCTATTACCCTGGTCTATTGTATTGTGTTAACCTGCCTGTCCTGTTACCCTGGTCTTTTTATTGTGTAAACCTGCCTGTCCTGTTTACCCTGGTCTATTGTATTGTGATAACCTGTCTGTCCTGTTACCCTGGTCTATTGTATTGTGTAAACCTGCCTTTCCTGTTACCCTGGTCTATTGTAGTGTGTTAACCTGCCTGTCCTGTGTCCTATTACCCTGGTCTATTGTATTGTGTTAACCTGCCTGTCCTGTTACCCTGGACTATTGTATTGTGTTAACCTGCCTGACCTGTGTCCTGTTACCCTGGTCTATTGTATTGTGTTAACCTGCCTGTCCTGTGTCCTGTTACCCTGGTCTATTTTTTTGTGTTAACCTGCCTGTCCTGTTACCCTGCTCTTTTTTATTGTGTTAACCTGCCTGTCCTGTTACCCTGGTCTATTGTATTGTGTTAACCTATCTGTCCTGTTACCCTGGTCTATTGTATTGTGTTAACCTGCCTGTCCTGTTAGCATGGTCTATTGTATTGTGTTAACCTGCCTTTCCTGTTACCCTGGTCTATTGTATTGTGTTAACCTGCCTGTCCTGTTACCCTGGTCTATTGTATTGTGTTAACCTGCCTGTCCAGTTACCCTGGTCTATTGTATTGTGTTAACCTGCCTGTCTTGTTCACCCTGGTCTATTGTATTGTGTTAACCTGCCTGTCCTGTTACCCTTGTTATGCTGATGAAGGAGGACCCAAAAGCGACGAAATAGAAACAGAGTCTTTATTCCAGTCTTAGACAAAAACGATACTCCTGATATATCTAAGGTAAAAACAAAACAGGAAAACTGAAATCCTCTCGTCAGTAGAGATGAACGACTGGAGACGCGACCACTAGACACCTGCTCACACGCAGCATCTGATGAAGGCAAAAACACGATAGGGCGGAACAAGGACACAGAACAGCAAACATCAAACAAGAATCCGACAAAGACAGAAGCAGAAAACAGAGGGAGAAATAGGGACTCAAATCAGAGGGCAAAATAGGGGACAGGTGTGAAAGAGTAAATAAGGTCGTTAGGAGAATGAGAACCAGCTGGGAGCAAGAACGGAACGATAGAGAGAGAGAGCGGGAGAGGGAAAAAGGAAGGAGGAGAGAGAGGAAATAGAAAGAGGGAAAGAACCTAATAAGACCAGCAGAGGGAAGCACAGGGACAAGACATGAAGATCAAAGACAAAACATGACAGTACCCCCCCACTCACCAAGCGCCTCCTGGCGCACTCGAGGAGGAACCCTGGCGGCGACGAAGGAAATCATCAATCAACGAACGGTCCAGCACGTCCCGAGATGGAACCCAACTCCTCTCCTCAGGACCGAAACCCTCCCCCTCCACTAAGTACTGGTGACCACGTCCCTGAGAACGCATGTCCATGATCTTCCGTTCCTTGTAAATAGGTGCGCCCTCGACAAGGACGGGAGGGGGGGAGGGAAGACGAACGGGGGCGCGAAGAAAAGGCTTGACACAAGAGACATGGAAGACAGGGTGGATGCGACGAAGATGTCGCGGAAGAAGCAGTCGCACAGCGACAGGATTAACGACCTGAGAGACACGGAACGGACCAATGAACCGTGGAGTCAACTTGCGAGAAGCTGTCGTAAGGGAAAGGTTACGAGTGGAAAGCCACACTCTCTGACCGCGACAATACCTAGGACTCTTAATCCTACGTTTATTGGCGGCTCTCACAGTCCTCCCCGCTGACGAAGGCAGACCGGTAATAAAGTCTAAGGCGATCTGAGACCATGGTCGAGAAGGAATGGGAAGCGGTCTAAGACGACCGGCAGGAGAAGAGTTACCTGACTTAGTCTGCGCGCAGTCCGAACAAGCAGCCACAAAACGGCGCGTGTCCCGCTCCTGAGTAGGCCACCAAAACCGCTGGCGAATAGAAGCAAGCGTACCCCGAACGCCGGGGTGACCAGCTAACTTGGCAGAATGAGCCCACTGAAGAACAGCCAGACGAATAGAGACAGGAACGAACAGAAGGTTACTAGGACAAGCGCGCGGCGACGCAGTGTGAGTGAGTGCTTGCTTTACCTGTCTCTCAATTCCCCAGACAGTCAACCCGACAACACGCCCTTCAGGGAGAACCCCTCGGGTTCCGATGGCGACAATCGATGAGAAAAGTAAGCGCAAGGATGGACCTTATCGTCAGACTGGAAGCGCTGGGACAGAATGGCTCCCTCGCCCACCTCTGAAGCGTCAACCTCGACAATGAATTGTTTAGTGACGTCAGGAGTAACAAGGATAGGGGCGGATGTAAAACGCTTCTTGAGGAGATCAAAAGCTCCCTGGGCGGAACCAGACCACTTAAAGCAAGACTTGACAGAAGTCAGAGCTGTGAGAGGGGCAGCCACTTGACCGAAATTACGAATGAAACGCCGATAGAAATTAGCGAAACCGAGAAAGCGCTGTAACTCGACACGTGACTTAGGAACAGGCCAATCGCTGACATCCTGGACCTTAGCGGGATCCATCTGAACGCCTTCAGCAGACAGATAATCATCGAGAGCCTTACGTTCGGGAGCCGACAGAGAGAATAATCTACCGAGGAGAAGTGGTCCCCGGATGGAGATCAATACAACAATCATACGACCGGTGAGGAGGAAGAGAGTTGGCTCTGGACCGACTGAAGACCGTGCGTAGATCATGATATTCCTCCGGCACTCCTGTCACATCACCAGGCTCCTCCTGAGTAGAGGGGACAGAAGAAACAGGAGGGATAGCAGACATTAAACACTTCACATGACAAGAAACGTTCCAGGAAAGGATAGAATTACTAGACCAATTAATAGAAGGATTATGACATACTAGCCAGGGATGACCCAAAACAACAGGTGTAACAGGTGAACAAAAAATCAAAAAAGAAATGGTCTCACTGTGGTTACCAGATACTGTGAGGGTTAAAGGTAGTGTCTCATATCTGATACTGGGGAGAGGACTACCATCTAAGGCGAACATGGGTGTGATCCTCCCTAACTCTCTGAGAGGAATGTCATGTTTCCGAGCCCATGCTTCGTCCATAAAACAACCCTCAGCCCCAGAGTCTATCAAGGCACTGCAGGAAGCAGCCGACCCGGTCCAGCGTAGATGGACCGACAAGGTAGTACAGGATCTTGATGGAGAGACCTGAGTAGTAGCGCTCACCAGTAGCCCTCTGCTTACTGATGAACTCTGGCCTTTAACTGGACATGACATGACAAAATGTCCAGCAGAACCGCAATAGAAGCAAAGGCGGTTGGTGATTCTCCGTTCCCTCTCCTTAGTCGAGATGTGAACACCTCCCAGCTGCATGGGCTCAGTCTCTGAGCCGATGGAAGGAGATGGTCGAGATGCGGAGAAGGGAAACCCCGTTAACGCGAGCTCTCTTCCACGAGCTCGGTGACGAAGATCTACCCGTCGTTCTATGCGGATGGCGAGTGCAATCAAAGAGTCCACGCTGGAAGGAACCTCCCGGGAGAGAATCTCATCCTTAACCTCAGCGTGGAGTCCCTCCAGAAAACGAGCGAGCAACGCCGGCTCGTTCCAGTCACTGGATGCAGCAAGAGTACGAAACTCTATAGAGTAATCCGTTATGGATCGATCACCTTGACATAGGGAAGCCAGACCCCTGGAAGCCTCCTTCCCAAAAACTGAACGATCAAAGACCCGTATCATCTCCTCCTTAAAGTTCTGATAAACGTCAGAACACTCAGCCCTTGCCTCCCAAATAGCTGTGCCCCACTCCCGAGCCCGCCCAGTAAGGAGTGATGTGACGTAAGCGATCCGAGCTCTCTCTCCAGAGTATGTGTTGGGCTGGAGAGAGAACACAATATCACACTGGGTGAGAAAGGAGCGACACTCAGTGGGCTGTCCAGAGTAACATGGTGGATTATTAACCCTGGGTTCCGGAGACTCGGAAGACCAGGAAGTAGCTTGTGGTACGAGACGAAGACTCTGAAACTGTCCTGAGAGATCGGAGACCTGAGCGGCCAGGGTCTCAACGGCATGACGAGCAGCAGACAATTCCTGCTCGTGTCTGCCGAGCATTGCTCCCTGGAACTTGACGGTAGTGTTGAGAGAATCCATAGTCGCTGGGTCCATTCTTGGTCGGATTCTTCTGTTATGCTGATGGAGGACCCAAAAGCGACGAAATAGAAACAGAGTCTTTATTCCAGTCTTAGACAAAAACGATACTCCTGATATATCTAAGGTAAAAACAAAACAGGAAAACTGAAATCCTCTCGTCAGTAGAGATGAACGACTGGAGACGCGACCACTAGACACCTGCTCACACGCAGCATCTGATGAAGGCAAAAACACGATAGGGCGGAACAAGGACACAGAACAGCAAACATCAAACAAGAATCCGACAAAGACAGAAGCAGAAAACAGAGGGAGAAATAGGGACTCAAATCAGAGGGCAAAATAGGGGACAGGTGTGAAAGAGTAAATAAGGTCGTTAGGAGAATGAGAACCAGCTGGGAGCAAGAACGGAACGATAGAGAGAGAGAGCGGGAGAGGGAAAAAGGAAGGAGGAGAGAGAGGAAATAGAAAGAGGGAAAGAACCTAATAAGACCAGCAGAGGGAAGCACAGGGACAAGACATGAAGATCAAAGACAAAACATGACACCCTGGTCTTTTTATTGTGTTAACCTGCCTGTCCTTTTACCCTGGACTATTGTATTGTGTTAACCTGCCTGTCCTGTGTCCTGTTACCCTGGTCTATCGTATTGTGTTAACCTGCCTGTCCTGTGTCCTGTTACCCTGGTCTAATATATTGTATTAACCCGCCTGTCCTGTTACCCTGGTCTATTGTATTGTGTTAACCTGCCTGACCTGTGACATGTTAACCTGGTCTTTTGTATTGTGTTAACCTGCCTGTCCTGTGTCCTGTTACCCTGGTCTATTGTATTGTGTTAACCTGCCTGTCCTGTTACCCTGGTCTATTGTATTGTATTAACCTGCCTGTCCTGTTACCCTGGTCTATTGTATTGTGTTAACCTGCCTGTCCTGTTACCCTGGTCTATTGTATTGTGTTAACCTGCCTGTCCTGTTACCCTGGTCTATTGTATTGTGTTAACCTGCCTGTCCAGTTACCCTGGTCTATTGTATTGTGTTAACCTGCCTGTCTTGTTCACCCTGGTCTATTGTATTGTGTTAACCTGCCTGTCCTGTTACCCTGGTCTTTTTATTGTGTTAACCTGCCTGTCCTTTTACCCTGGACTATTGTATTGTGTTAACCTGCCTGTCCTGTGTCCTGTTACCCTGGTCTATTGTATTGTGTTAACCTGCCTGTCCTGTGTCCTGTTACCCTGGTCTAATGTATTGTATTAACCCGCCTGTCCTGTTACCCTGGTCTATTGTATTGTGTAAACCTGCCTGTCCTGTTTACCCTGGTCTATTGTATTGTGTTAACCTGCCTGACCTGTGTCCTGTTACCCTGGTCTATTGTATTGTGTTAACCTGCCTGTCCTGTGTCCTGTTACCCTGGTCTATTGTTTTGTGTTAACCTGCCTGTCCTGTTACCCTGGTCTTTTTTATTGTGTTAACCTGCCTGTCCTGTTACGCTGGTCTATTGTATTGTGTTAACCTATCTGTCCTGTTACCCTGGTCTATTGTATTGTGTTAACCTGCCTGTCCTGTTAGCATGGTCTATTGTATTGTGTTAACCTGCCTTTCCTGTTACCCTGGTCTATTGTATTGTGTTAACCTGCCTGTCCTTTTACCCTGGTCTATTGTATTGTGTTAACCTGCCTGTCCAGTCACCCTGGTCTATTGTATTGTGTTAACCTGCCTGTCTTGTTCACCCTGGTCTATTGTATTGTGTTAACCTGCCTGTCCTGTTACCCTGGTCTTTTTATTGTGTTAACCTGCCTGTCCTTTTACCCTGGACTATTGTATTGTGTTAACCTGCCTGTCCTGTGTCCTGTTACCCTGGTCTATTGTATTGTGTTAACCTGCCTGTCCTGTGTCCTGTTACCCTGGTCTAATGTATTGTATTAACCCGCCTGTCCTGTTACCCTGGTCTATTGTATTGTGTAAACGTGCTTGTCCTGTTTACCCTGGTCTATTGTATTGTGTAAACCTGCCTGTCCTGTTTACCCTGGTATATTGTATTGTGTTAACCTGCCTGTCCTGTTACCCTGATCTTTTTTTATTGTGTTAACCTGCCTGTCCTTTTACCCTGGACTATTGTATTGTGTTAACCTGCCTGACCTGTGACATGTTAACCTGGTCTTTTGTATTGTGTTAACCTGACTGTCCTGTGTCCTGTTACCCTGGTCTATTGTATTGTGTTAACCTGCCTGTCCTGTTACCCTGGTCTAATGTATTGTATTAACCTGCCTGTCCTGTTACCCTGGTCTATTGTATTGTGTTAACCTGCCTGTCATGTTACCCTGGTCTATTGTATTGTGTTAACCTGCCTGTCCTGTTACCCTGGTATATTGTATTGTGTTAACCTGCCTGTCCTGTTACCCTGGTCTATTGTATTGTGTAAACCTGCCTGTCCTGTTTACCCTGGTCTATTGTATTGTGATAACCTGTCTGTCCTGTTACCCTGGTCTATTGTATTGTGTAAACCTGCCTGTCCTGTTTAACCTGGTCTATTGTGTTGTGTTAACCTGCCTGTCCTGTGTCCTGTTACCCTGGTCTATTGTTTTGTGTTAACCTGCCTTTCCTGTTACCCTGGTCTATTGTAGTGTGTTAACCTGCCTGTCCTGTGTCCT
The DNA here is from genome assembly GCF_029448725.1 of Salvelinus fontinalis. Lineage (NCBI taxonomy): Eukaryota > Metazoa > Chordata > Actinopteri > Salmoniformes > Salmonidae > Salvelinus > Salvelinus fontinalis. The sequence goes on from NW_026600276.1 coordinate 477,458, forward strand.
ATTACCCTGGTCTATTGTATTGTGTTAACCTGCCTGTCCTGTTACCCTGGTCTATTGTATTGTGTTAACCTGCCTGTCCTGTTACCCTGGTCTTTTTATTGTGTTAACCTGCCTGTCCTTTTACCCTGGACTATTTTATTGTGTTAACCTGCCTGACCTGTGTCCTGTTACCCTGGTCTATTGTATTGTGTTAACCTGCCTGTCCTGTGTCCTGTTACCCTGGTCTATTGTTTTGTGTTAACCTGCCTGTCCTGTTACCCTGCTCTTTTTTATTGTGTTAACCTGCCTGTCCTGTTACCCTGGTCTATTGTATTGTGTTAACCTATCTATCCTGTTACCCTGGTCTATTGTATTGTGTTAACCTGCCTGTCCTGTTAGCATGGTCTATTGTATTGTGTTAACCTGCCTTTCCTGTTACCCTGGTCTATTGTATTGTGTTAACCTGCCTGTCCTGTTACCCTGGTCTATTGTATTGTGTTAACCTGCCTGTCCAGTTACCCTGGTCTATTGTATTGTGTTAACCTGCCTGTCTTGTTCACCCTGGTCTATTGTATTGTGTTAACCTGCCTGTCCTGTTACCCTGGTCTTTTTATTGTGTTAACCTGCCTGTCCTTTTACCCTGGACTATTGTATTGTGTTAACCTGCCTGTCCTGTGTCCTGTTACCCTTGTCTATTGTATTGTGTTAACCTGCCTGTCCTGTGTCCTGTTACCCTGGTCTAATGTATTGTATTAACCCGCCTGTCCTGTTACCCTGGTCTATTGTATTGTGTTAACCTGCCTGACCTGTGACATGTTAACCTGGTCTTTTGTATTGTGTTAACCTGCCTGTCCTGTGTCCTGTTACCCTGGTCTATTGTATTGTGTTAACCTGCCTGTCCTGTTACCCTGGTCTAATGTATTGTATTAACCTGCCTGTCCTGTTACCCTGGTCTATTGTATTGTGTTAACCTGCCTGTCCTGTTACCCTGGTCTATTGTATTGTGTTAACCTGCCTGTCCTGTTACCCTGGTCTATTGTATTGTGTAAACCTGCATGTCCTGTTTACCCTGGTCTATTGTATTGTGATAACCTGTCTGTCCTGTTACCCTGGTCTATTGTATTGTGTAAACCTGCCTGTCCTGTTTAACCTGGTCTATTGTGTTGTGTTAACCTGCCTGTCCTGTGTCCTGTTACCCTGGTCTATTGTATTGTGTTAACCTGCCTTTCCTGTTACCCTGGTCTATTATAGTGTGTTAACCTGCCTGTCCTGTGTCCTATTACCCTGGTCTATTGTATTGTGTTAACCTGCCTGTCCTGTTACCCTGGTCTATTGTATTGTGTTAACCTGCCTGTCCTGTTACCCTGGTCTTTTTATTGTGTTAACCTGCCTGTCCTTTTACCCTGGACTATTGTATTGTGTTAACCTGCCTGACCTGTGTCCTGTTAACCTGGTCTATTGTATTGTGTTAACCTGCCTGTCCTGTGTCCTGTTACCCTGGTCTATTGTTTTGTGTTAACCTGCCTGTCCTGTTACCCTGGTCTTTTTTATTGTGTTAACCTGCCTGTCCTGTTACCCTGGTCTATTGTATTGTGTTAACCTATCTGTCCTGTTACCCTGGTCTATTGTATTGTGTTAACCTGCCTGTCCTGTTAGCATGGTCTATTGTATTGTGTTAACTTGCCTTTCCTGTTACCCTGGTCTATTGTATTGTGTTAACCTGCCTGTCCTGTTACCCTGGTCTATTGTATTGTGTTAACCTGCCTGTCCAGTTACCCTGGTCTATTGTATTGTGTTAACCTGCCTGTCTTGTTCACCCTGGTCTATTGTATTGTGTTAACCTGCCTGTCCTGTTACCCTGGTCTTTTTATTGTGTTAACCTGCCTGTCCTTTTACCCTGGACTATTGTATTGTGTTAACCTGCCTGTCCTGTGTCCTGTTACCCTTGTCTATTGTATTGTGTTAACCTGCCTGTCCTGTGTCCTGTTACCCTGGTCTAATGTATTGTATTAACCCGCCTGTCCTGTTACCCTGGTCTATTGTATTGTGTTAACCTGCCTGACCTGTGACATGTTAACCTGGTCTTTTGTATTGTGTTAACCTGCCTGTCCTGTGTCCTGTTACCCTGGTCTATTGTATTGTGTTAACCTGCCTGTCCTGTTACCCTGGTCTAATGTATTGTATTAACCTGCCTGTCCTGTTACCCTGGTCTATTGTATTGTGTTAACCTGCCTGTCCTGTTACCCTGGTCTATTGTATTGTGTTAACCTGCCTGTCCTGTTACCCTGGTCTATTGTATTGTGTAAACCTGCATGTCCTGTTTACCCTGGTCTATTGTATTGTGATAACCTGTCTGTCCTGTTACCCTGGTCTATTGTATTGTGTAAACCTGCCTGTCCTGTTTAACCTGGTCTATTGTGTTGTGTTAACCTGCCTGTCCTGTGTCCTGTTACCCTGGTCTATTGTATTGTGTTAACCTGCCTTTCCTGTTACCCTGGTCTATTATAGTGTGTTAACCTGCCTGTCCTGTGTCCTATTACCCTGGTCTATTGTATTGTGTTAACCTGCCTGTCCTGTTACCCTGGTCTATTGTATTGTGTTAACCTGCCTGTCCTGTTACCCTGGTCTTTTTATTGTGTTAACCTGCCTGTCCTTTTACCCTGGACTATTGTATTGTGTTAACCTGCCTGACCTGTGTCCTGTTAACCTGGTCTATTGTATTGTGTTAACCTGCCTGTCCTGTGTCCTGTTACCCTGGTCTATTGTTTTGTGTTAACCTGCCTGTCCTGTTACCCTGGTCTTTTTTATTGTGTTAACCTGCCTGTCCTGTTACCCTGGTCTTTTTATTGTGTTAACCTGCCTGTCCTTTTACCCTGGACTATTGTATTGTGATAACCTGCCTGTCCTGTGTCCTGTTACCCTGGTCTATTGTATTGTGTTAACCTGCCTGTCATGTGTCCTGTTACCCTGGTCTAATGTATTGTATTAACCCGCCTGTCCTGTTACCCTGGTCTATTGTATTGTGTAAACCTGCCTGTCCTGTTTACCCTGGTCTATTGTATTGTGTAAACCTGCCTGTCCTGTTTACCCTGGTATGTTGTATTGTGTTAACCTGCCTGTCCTGTTACCCTGATCTTTTTTATTGTGTTAACCTGCCTGTCCTTTTACCCTGGACTATTGTATTGTGTTAACCTGCCTGACCTGTGACATGTTAACCTGGTCTTTTGTATTGTGTTAACCTGCCTGCCCTCTGTCCTGTTACCCTGGTCTATTGTATTGTGTTAACCTGCCTGTCCTGTTACCCTGGTCTAATGTATTGTATTAACCTGCCTGTCCTTTACCCTGGTCTATTGTATTGTGTTAACCTGCCTGTCCTGTTACCCTGGTCTATTGTATTGTGTTAACCTGCCTGTCCTGTTTACCCTGGTCTATTGTATTGTGTTAACCTGCCTGTCCTGTTACCCTGGTATATTGTATTGTGTAAACCTGCCTGTCCTGTTACCCTTGTCTGTTTTATTGTGTTAACCTGCCTGTCCTTTTACCCTGGACTATTGTATTGTGTTAACCTGTCTGTCCTGTTACCCTGGTCTATTGTATTGTGTAAACCTGCCTGTCCTGTTTACCCTGGTCTATTGTGTTGTGTTAACCTGCCTGTCCTGTGTCCTGTTACCCTGGTCTATTGTATTGTGTTAACCTGCCTGTCCTGTTAGCATGGTCTATTGTATTGTGTTAACCTGCCTTTCCTGTTACCCTGGTCTATTGTATTGTGTTAACCTGCCTGTCCTGTTCACCCTGGTCTATTGTATTGTGTTAACCTGCCTGTCCTGTTACCCTGGTCTTTTTATTGTGTTAACCTGCCTGTCCTTTTACCCTGGACTATTGTATTGTGTTAACCTGCCTGTCCTGTGTCCTGTTACCCTGGTCTATTGTATTGTGTTAACGTGCCTGTCCTGTGTCCTGTTACCCTGGTCTAATGTATTGTATTAACCCGCCTGTCCTGTTACCCTGGTCTATTGTATTGTGTAAACCTGCCTGTCCTGTTTACCCTGGTCTATTGTATTGTGTAAACCTGCCTGTCCTTTTACCCTGGTCTATTGTATTGTGTTAACCTGCCTGACCTGTGACATGTTACCCTGGTCTATTGTATTGTGTTAACCTGCCTGTCCTGTGTCCTGTTACCCTGGTCTATTGTATTGTGTTAACCTGCCTGTCCTGTTACCCTGGTCTAATGTATTGTATTAACCTGCCTGTCCTGTTACCCTGGTCTATTGTATTGTGTTAACCTGCCTGTCCTGTTACCCTGGTCTATTGTATTGTGTTAACCTGCCTGTCCTGTTACCCTGGTCTATTGTATTGTGTAAACCTGCCTGTCCTGTTTAACCTGGTCTATTGTGTTGTGTTAACCTGACTGTCCTGTTACCCTGATCTATTGTATTGTTTAAACCTGCCTGTCCTGTTTAACCTGGTCTATTGTGTTGTGTTAACCTGCCTGTCCTGTGTCCTGTTACCCTGGTCTATTGTATTGTGTTAACCTGCCTTTCCTGTTACCCTGGTCTATTGTAGTGTGTTAACCTGCCTGTCCTGTGTCCTGTTACCCTGGTCTATTGTATTGTGTTAACCTGCCTGTCCTGTTACCCTGGTCTATTGTATTGTGTTAACCTGCCTGTCCTGTTACCCTGGTCTTTTTATTGTGTTAACCTGCCTGTCCATTTACCCTGGACTATTGTATTGTGTTAACCTGCCTGTCCTGTGTCCTGTTACCCTGGTCTATTGTATTGTGATAACCTGCCTGTCCTGTGTCCTGTTACCCTGATCTATTGTATTGTGTTAACCTGCCTTTCCTGTTACCCTGGTCTATTGTAGTGTGTTAACCTGCCTGTCCTATTTACCCTGGTCTATTGTATTGTGTTAACCTGCCTGTCCTGTTACCCTGGTCTATTGTATTGTGTTAACCTGCCTGTCCAGTTACCCTGTTCTATTGTATTGTGTTAACCTGCCTGTCCTGTTTACCCTGGTCTATTGTATTGTGTTAACCTGCCTGTCCCGTGTCCTGTTACCTTGGTCTAATGTGTTGTGTTAAGTCCTGTTACCCTGGTCAATTGTATTGTGTTAACCGGCCTGTCCCGTGTCCTGTTACCTTGGTCTAATGTATTGTGTTAAGTCCTGTTACCCTGGTCAATTGTATTTTGTTAACCTGCCTGTCCCGTGTCCTGTTACCTTGGTCTAATGTATTGTGTTAAGTCCTGTTACCCTGGTCAATTGTATTGTGTTAACCTGCCTATCCTGTTACCCTGGTCTATTGTATTGTGTTAACCTGCCTGTCCTGTTTACCCTGGTGTATTGTATTGTGTTAAACTGTCTGTCCTGTTACCCTGGTCTATTGTATTGTGTTAACCTGCCTGACCTGTGTCCTGTTACCCTGGTCTATTGTATTGTGTTAACCTGCCTGTCCTGTGTCCTGTTACCGTGGTCTAATGTATTTTATTAACCCGCCTGTCCTGTTACCCTGGTCTATTGTATTGTGTTCGCTAGCCTGTCCTGTTACCCTGGTCTATTGTATTGTGTTAACCCGCCTGTCCCGTGTCCTGTTACCTTGGTCTAATGTATTGTGTTAAGTCCTGTTACCCTGGTCAATTGTATTGTGTTAACCTGCCTTTCCTGTTACCCTGGTCTATTGTATTGTGTTAACCTGCCTGTTCTGTTTACCCTGGTCCATTGTATGGACCAGCCTCCCGGGTGGCGCAGTGGTCTAGGGCACTGCATCGCAGTGCTAGCTGCGCCACCAGAGTCTCTGGGATCACGCCCAGGCTCTGTCGCAGCCGGCCGCAACCGGGAGGTCCGTGGGGCGACGCACAATTGGCATAGCGTCGTCCGGGTTAGGGAGGGTTTGGCCGGTAGAGATATCCTTGTCTCAGTATGTAAAATGTAATAAAATGTATGCACTCTACTGTAAGTCGCTCTGGATAAGAGCGTCTGCTAAATGACTAAAAAAAAAATGTAAAAATGTATTGTGTTAAACTGTCTGTCCTGTTACCCTGGTCTATTGTATTGTGTTAACCTGCCTATCCTGTTACCCTGGTCTATTGTATTGTGTTAACCTGCCTGTCCTGTTACCCTGGTATATTGTATTGTGTTAACCTGCCTGTCCTGTTACCCTGGTCTATTGTATTGTGTTAACCTGCCTGTCCTGTTAACCTGGTCTATTGTATTGTGTTAACCTGCCTGTCCTGTGTCTTGTTACCCTTGTCTATTGTATTGTGTTAACCTGCCTTACCTGTTACCCTGGTCTATTGTATTGTGTTAACCTGCCTGTCCTGTTAACCTGGTCTATTGTATTGTTTTAACCTGCCTGTCCTGTGTCCTGTTACCCTGGTCTTTTTTATTGTGGTAACCTGCCTGTCCTTTTACCCTGGACTATTGTATTGTGTTAACCTGCCTGACCTGTGTCATGTTAACCTGGTCTATTGTATTGTGTTAACCTGCCTGTCCTGTGTCATGTTACCCTGGTCTTTTTTATTGTGTTAACCTGCCTGTCCTTTTACCCTGGACTATTGTATTGTGTTAACCTGCCTGACCTGTGTCATGTTACCCTGGTCTACTGTATTGTGTTAACCTGCCTGTCCTGTTTACCCTGGTCTATTGTATTGTGTTAAACTGTCTGTCCTGTTACCCTGGTCTATTGTATTGTGTAAAACTGCCTGTCCTGTTAACCTGGTCTATTGTATTGTGTTAACCTGCCTGTTCTGTGTCTTGTTACCCTTGTCTATTGTATTGTGTTAACCTGCCTGTCCCGTTAACCTGGTCATTTGTTTTGTGTAAACCTGCCTGTCCTGTTTACCCTGTTCTATTGTATTGTGTTAACCTGCCTGTCCTGTTACCCTGGTCTATTGTATTGTGTTAACCTGCCTGTCCTGTTAACCTGGTCTATTGTATTGTGTAAACCTGCCTGTCCTGTTTACCCTGGTCTATTGTATAGTGTAAACCTGCCTGTCCTGTTTACCCTGGTCTATTGTATTGTGTTAACCTGCCTGTCCTGTTACCCTGGTCTTTTTTATTGTGTTAACCTGCCTGTCCTGTTACCCTGGTCTATTGTATTGTGTTAACCTGCCTGTCCTGTTAACCTGGTCTATTGTATTGTGTTAACCTGCCTGCCCTCTGTCCTGTTACCCTGGTCTATTGTATTGTGTTAACCTGCCTGTCCTGTTACCCTGGTCTAATGTATTGTATTAACCTGCCTGTCCTTTACCCTGGTCTATTGTATTGTGTTAACCTGCCTGTCCTGTTACCCTGGTCTATTGTATTTTGTTAACCTGCCTGTCCTGTTTACCCTGGTCTATTGTAGTGTGTTAACCTGCCTGTCCTGTTACCCTGGTATATTGTATTGTGTAAACCTGCCTGTCCTGTTACCCTTGTCTGTTTTATTGTGTTAACCTGCCTGTCCTTTTACCCTGGACTATTGTATTGTGTAAACCTGCCTGTCCTGTTTACCCTGGTCTATTGTGTTGTGTTAACCTGCCTGTCCTGTGTCCTGTTACCCTGGTCTATTGTATTGTGTTAACCTGCCTGTCCTGTTAGCATGGTCTATTGTATTGTGTTAACCTGCCTTTCCTGTTACCCTGGTCTATTGTATTGTGTTAACCTGCCTGTCCTGTTCACCCTGGTCTATTGTATTGTGTTAACCTGCCTGTCCTGTTACCCTGGTCTTTTTATTGTGTTAACCTGCCTGTCCTTTTACCCTGGACTATTGTATTGTGTTAACCTGCCTGTCCTGTGTCCTGTTACCCTGGTCTATTGTATTGTGTTAACCTGCCTGTCCTGTGTCCTGTTACCCTGGTCTAATGTATTGTATTAACCCGCCTGTCCTGTTACCCTGGTCTATTGTATTGTGTAAACCTGCCTGTCCTGTTTACCCTGGTCTATTGTATTGTGTAAACCTGCCTGTCCTTTTACCCTGGTCTATTGTATTGTGTTAACCTGCCTGACCTGTGACATGTTAACCTGGTCTATTGTATTGTGTTAACCTGCCTGTCCTGTGTCCTGTTACCCTGGTCTATTGTATTGTGTTAACCTGCCTGTCCTGTTACCCTGGTCTAATGTATTGTATTAACCTGCCTGTCCTGTTACCCTGGTCTATTGTATTGTGTTAACCTGCCTGTCGTGTTACCCTGGTCTATTGTATTGTGTTAACCTGCCTGTCCTGTTACCCTGGTCTATTGTATTGTGTAAACCTGCCTGTCCTGTTTAACCTGGTCTATTGTGTTGTGTTAACCTGACTGTCCTGTTACCCTGGTCTATTGTATTGTTTAAACCTGCCTGTCCTGTTTAACCTGGTCTATTGTGTTGTGTTAACCTGCCTGTCCTGTGTCCCGTTACCCTGGTCTATTGTATTGTGTTAACCTGCCTTTCCTGTTACCCTGGTCTATTGTAGTGTGTTAACCTGCCTGTCCTGTGTCCTGTTACCCTGGTCTATTGTATTGTGTTAACCTGCCTGTCCTGTTACCCTGGTCTATTGTATTGTGTTAACCTGCCTGTCCTGTTACCCTGGTCTTTTTATTGTGTTAACCTGCCTGTCCTGTTACCCTGGTCTTTTTATTGTGTTAACCTGCCTTTCCTGTTACCCTGGTCTATTGTAGTGTGTTAACCTGCCTCTCCTATTTACCCTGGTCTATTGTATTGTGTTAACCTGCCTGTCCTGTGTCCTGTTACCCTGGTCTATTGTATTGTGTTAACCTGCCTGTCCTGTTACCCTGGTCTATTGTATTGTGTTAACCTGCCTGACCTGTGACATGTTAACCTGGTCTATTGTATTGTGTTAACCTGCCTGTCCTGTGTCCTGTTACCCTGGTCTATTGTATTGTGTTAACCTGCCTGTCCTGTTACCCTGGTCTAATGTATTGTATTAACCTGCCTGTCCTGTTACCCTGGTCTATTGTATTGTGTTAACCTGCCTGTCCTGTTACCCTGGTCTATTGTGTTGTGTTAACCTGCCTGTCCTGTTACCCTGGTCTATTGTATTGTGTAAACCTGCCTGTCCTGTTTAACCTGGTCTATTGTGTTGTGTTAACCTGACTGTCCTGTTACCCTGGTCTATTGTATTGTTTAAACCTGCCTGTCCTGTTTAACCTGGTCTATTGTGTTGTGTTAACCTGCCTGTCCTGTGTCCCGTTACCCTGGTCTATTGTATTGTGTTAACCTGCCTTTCCTGTTACCCTGGTCTATTGTAGTGTGTTAACCTGCCTGTCCTGTGTCCTGTTACCCTGGTCTTTTTATTGTGTTAACCTGCCTTTCCTGTTACCCTGGTCTATTGTAGTGTGTTAACCTGCCTCTCCTATTTACCCTGGTCTATTGTATTGTGTTAACCTGCCTGTCCTGTGTCCTGTTACCCTGGTCTATTGTATTGTGTTAACCTGCCTGTCCTGTTACCCTGGTCTATTGTATTGTGTTAACCTGCCTGTCCAGTTACCCTGTTCTATTGTATTGTGTTAACCCGCCTGTCCTGTTTACCCTGGTCTATTGTATTGTGTTAACCTGCCTGTCCCGTGTCCTGTTACCTTGGTCTAATGTGTTGTGTTAAGTCCTGTTACCCTGGTCAATTGTATTGTGTTAACCGGCCTGTCCCGTGTCCTGTTACCTTGGTCTAATGTATTGTGTTAAGTCCTGTTACCCTGGTCAATTGTATTTTGTTAACCTGCCTGTCCCGTGTCCTGTTACCTTGGTCTAATGTATTGTGTTAAGTCCTGTTACCCTGGTCAATTGTATTGTGTTAACCTGCCTATCCTGTTACCCTGGTCTATTGTATTGTGTTAACCTGCCTGTCCTGTTTACCCTGGTGTATTGTATTGTGTTAAACTGTCTGTCCTGTTACCCTGGTCTATTGTATTGTGTTAACCTGCCTGACCTGTGTCCTGTTACCCTGGTCTATTGTATTGTGTTAACCTGCCTGTCCTGTGTCCTGTTACCGTGGTCTAATGTATTTTATTAACCCGCCTGTCCTGTTACCCTGGTCTATTGTATTGTGTTCGCTAGCCTGTCCTGTTACCCTGGTCTATTGTATTGTGTTAACCCGCCTGTCCCGTGTCCTGTTACCTTGGTCTAATGTATTGTGTTAAGTCCTGTTACCCTGGTCAATTGTATTGTGTTAACCTGCCTTTCCTGTTACCCTGGTCTATTGTATTGTGTTAACCTGCCTGTTCTGTTTACCCTGGTCCATTGTATTGTGTTAAACTGTCTGTCCTGTTACCCTGGTCTATTGTATTGTGTTAACCTGCCTATCCTGTTACCCTGGTCTATTGTATTGTGTTAACCTGCCTGTCCTGTTACCCTGGTATATTGTATTGTGTTAACCTGCCTGTCCTGTTACCCTGGTCTATTGTATTATGTTAACCTGCCTGTCCTGTTAACCTGGTCTATTGTATTGTGTTAACCTGCCTGTCCTGTGTCTTGTTACCCTTGTCTATTGTATTGTGTTAACCTGCCTTACCTGTTACCCTGGTCTATTGTATTGTGTTAACCTGCCTGTCCTGTTAACCTGGTCTATTGTATTGTTTTAACCTGCCTGTCCTGTGTCCTGTTACCCTGGTCTTTTTTATTGTGTTAACCTGCCTGTCCTTTTACCCTGGACTATTGTATTGTGTTAACCTGCCTGACCTGTGTCATGTTAACCTGGTCTATTGTATTGTGTTAACCTGCCTGTCCTGTGTCATGTTACCCTGGTCTTTTTTATTGTGTTAACCTGCCTGTCCTTTTACCCTGGACTATTGTATTGTGTTAACCTGCCTGACCTGTGTCATGTTACCCTGGTCTACTGTATTGTGTTAACCTGCCTGTCCTGTTTACCCTGGTCTATTGTATTGTGTTAAACTGTCTGTCCTGTTACCCTGGTCTATTGTATTGTGTAAAACTGCCTGTCCTGTTAACCTGGTCTATTGTATTGTGTTAACCTGCCTGTCCTGTGTCTTGTTACCCTTGTCTATTGTATTGTGTTAACCTGCCTCACCTGTTACCCTGGTCTATTGTATTGTGTTAACCTGCCTGTCCTGTTAACCTGGTCTATTGTATTGTTTTAACCTGCCTGTCCTGTGTCCTGTTACCCTGGTCTTTTTTATTGTGTTAACCTGCCTGTCCTTTTACCCTGGACTATTGTATTGTGTTAACCTGCCTGACATGTGTCATGTTAACCTGGTCTATTGTATTGTGTTAACCTGCCTGTCCTGTTACCCTGGTCTTTTGTATTGTGTTAACCTGCCTGTCCTGTGTCCTGGTACTCTGGTCTATTGTATTGTGTTAACCTGCCTGTCCCGTTAACCTGGTCATTTGTTTTGTGTAAACCTGCCTGTCCTGTTTACCCTGGTCTATTGTATTGTGTTAACCTGCCTGTCCTGTTTACCCTGGTCTATTGTATTGTGTTAACCTGCCTGTCCTGTGTCCTGTTACCCTGGTCTATTGTATTGTGTTAACCTGCCTGTCCTGTTAACCTGGTCTATTGTATTGTGTAAACCTGCCTGTCCTGTTTACCCTGGTCTATTGTATAGTGTAAACCTGCCTGTCCTGTTTACCCTGGTCTATTGTATTGTGTTAACCTGCCTGTCCTGTTACCCTGGTCTTTTTTATTGTTTTAACCTGCCTGTCTTGTTACCCTGGTCTATTGTATTGTGTTAACCTGCCTGTCCTGTTAACCTGGTCTATTGTATTGTGTTAACCTGCCTGCCCTCTGTCCTGTTACCCTGGTCTATTGTATTGTGTTAACCTGCCTGTCCTGTTACCCTGGTCTAATGTATTGTATTAACCTGCCTGTCCTTTACCCTGGTCTATTGTATTGTGTTAACCTGCCTGTCCTGTTACCCTGGTCTATTGTATTGTGTTAACCTGCCTGTCCTGTTTACCCTGGTCTATTGTATTGTGTTAACCTGCCTGTCCTGTTACCCTGGTGTATTGTATTGTGTAAACCTGCCTGTCCTGTTACCCTTGTCTTTTTTATTGTGTTAACCTGCCTGTCCTTTTACCCTGGACTATTGTATTGTGTTAACCTGTCTGTCCTGTTACCCTGGTCTATTGTATTGTGTAAACCTGCCTGTCCTGTTTACCCTGGTCTATTGTGTTGTGTTAACCTGCCTGTCCTGTGTCCTGTTACCCTGGTCAATTGTATTGTGTTAGCCTGCCTGTCCTGTTAGCATGGTCTATTGTATTGTGTTACCCTGCCGTTCCTGTTACCCTGGTCTATTGTATTGTGTTAACCTGCCTGTCCTGTTACCCTGGTCTATTGTATTGTGTTAACCTGCCTGTCCAGTTACCCTGGTCTATTGTATTGTGTTAACCTGCCTGTCTTGTTCACCCTGGTCTATTGTATTGTGTTAACCTGCCTGTCCTGTTACCCTGGTCTTTTTATTGTGTTAACCTGCCTGTCCTTTTACCCTGGACTATTGTATTGTGTTAACCTGCCTGTCCTGTGTCCTGTTACCCTGGTCTATTGTATTGTGTTAACCTGCCTGTCCTGTGTCCTGTTACCCTGGTCTAATGTATTGTATTAACCCGCCTGTCCTGTTACCCTGGTCTATTGTATTGTGTAAACCTGCCTGTCCTGTTTACCCTGGTCTATTGTATTGTGTAAACCTGCCTGTCCTGTTTACCCTGGTCTATTGTATTGTGTAAACCTGCCTGTCCTGTTTACCCTGGTATATTGTATTGTGTTAACCTGCCTGTCCTGTTACCCTGATCTTTTTTATTGTGTTAGCCTGCCTGTCCTTTTACCCTGGACTATTGTATTGTGTTAACCTGCCTGACCTGTGACATGTTAATCTGGTCTTTTGTATTGTGTTAACCTGCCTGTCCTGTGTCCTGTTACCCTGGTCTATTGTATTGTGTTAACCTGCCTGTCCTGTTACCCTGGTCTAATGTATTGTATTAACCTGCCTGTCCTGTTACCCTGGTCTATTGTATTGTGTTAACCTGCCTGTCCTGTTACCCTGTTCTATTGTATTGTGTTAACCTGCCTGTCCTGTTACCCTGGTCTATTGTATTGTGTAAACCTGCCTGTCCTGTTTACCCTGGTCTATTGTATTGTGATAACCTGTCTGTCCTGTTACCCTGGTCTATTGTATTGTGTAAACCTGCCTGTCCTGTTTAACCTGGTCTATTGTGTTGTGTTAACCTGCCTGTCCTGTGTCCTGTTACCCTGGTCTATTGTATTGTGTTAACCTGCCTTTCCTGTTACCCTGGTCTATTGTAGTGTGTTAACCTGCCTGTCCTGTGTCCTATTACCCTGGTCTATTGTATTGTGTTAACCTGCCTGTCCTGTTACCCTGGTCTATTGTATTGTGTTAACCTGCCTGTCCTGTTACCCTGGTCTTTTTATTGTGTTAAACTGCCTTTCCTTTTAACCTGGACTATTGTATTGTGTTAACCTGCCTGACCTGTGTCCTGTTACCCTGGTCTTTTTATTGTGTTAACCTGCCTGTCCTTTTACCCTGGACTATTGTATTGTGTTAACCTGCCTGACCTGTGTCCTGTTACCCTGGTCTATTGTATTGTGTTAACCTGCCTGTCCTGTGTCCTGTTACCCTGGTCTATTGTTTTGTGTTAACCTGTCTGTCCTGTTACCCTGGTCTTTTTTATTGTGTTAACCTGCCTGTCCTGTTACCCTGGTCTATTGTATTGTGTTAACCTATCTGTCCTGTTACCCTGGTCTATTGTATTGTGTTAACCTGCCTGTCCTGTTAGCATGGTCTATTGTATTGTGTTAACCTGCCTTTCCTGTTACCCTGGTCTATTGTATTGTGTTAACCTGCCTGTCCTGTTACCCTGGTCTATTGTATTGTGTTAACCTGCCTGTCTTGTTCACCCTGGTCTATTGTATTGTGTTAACCTGCCTGTCCTGTTACCCTGGTCTTTTTATTGTGTTAACCTGCCTGTCCTTTTACCCTGGACTATTGTATTGTGTTAACCTGCCTGTCCTGTGTCCTGTTACCCTGGTCTATTGTATTGTGTTAACCTGCCTGTCCTGTGTCCTGTTACCCTGGTCTAATGTATTGTATTAACCCGCCTGTCCTGTTACCATGGTCTATTGTATTGTGTAAACCTGCCTGTCCTGTTTACCCTGGTCTATTGTATTGTGTTAACCTGCCTGACCTGTGTCCTGTTACCCTGGTCTATTGTATTGTGTTAACCTGCCTGTCCTGTGTCCTGTTACCCTGGTCTATTGTTTTGTGTTAACCTGCCTGTCCTGTTACCCTGGTCTTTTTTATTGTGTTAACCTGCCTGTCCTGTTACGCTGGTCTATTGTATTGTGTTAACCTATCTGTCCTGTTACCCTGGTCTATTGTATTGTGTTAACCTGCCTGTCCTGTTAGCATGGTCTATTGTATTGTGTTAACCTGCCTTTCCTGTTACCCTGGTCTATTGTATTGTGTTAACCTGCCTGTCCTTTTACCCTGGTCTATTGTATTGTGTTAACCTGCCTGTCCAGTTACCCTGGTCTATTGTATTGTGTTAACCTGCCTGTCTTGTTCACCCTGGTCTATTGTATTGTGTTAACCTGCCTGTCCTGTTACCCTGGTCTTTTTATTGTGTTAACCTGCCTGTCCTTTTACCCTGGACTATTGTATTGTGTTAACCTGCCTGTCCTGTGTCCTGTTACCCTGGTCTATTGTATTGTGTTAACCTGCATGTCCTGTGTCCTGTTACCCTGGTCTAATGTATTGTATTAACCCGCCTGTCCTGTTACCCTGGTCTATTGTATTGTGTAAACCTGCTTGTCCTGTTTACCCTGGTCTATTGTATTGTGTAAACCTGCCTGTCCTGTTTACCCTGGTATATTGTATTGTGTTAACCTGCCTGTCCTGTTACCCTGATCTTTTTTTATTGTGTTAACCTGCCTGTCCTTTTACCCTGGACTATTGTATTGTGTTAACCTGCCTGACCTGTGACATGTTAACCTGGTCTTTTGTATTGTGTTAACCTGACTGTCCTGTGTCCTGTTACCCTGGTCTATTGTATTGTGTTAACCTGCCTGTCCTGTTACCCTGGTCTAATGTATTGTATTAACCTGCCTGTCCTGTTACCCTGGTCTATTGTATTGTGTTAACCTGCATGTCATGTTACCCTGGTCTATTGTATTGTGTTAACCTGCCTGTCCTGTTACCCTGGTATATTGTATTGTGTTTACCTGCCTGTCCTGTTACCCTGGTCTATTGTATTGTGTAAACCTGCCTGTCCTGTTTACCCTGGTCTATTGTATTGTGATAACCTGTCTGTCCTGTTACCCTGGTCTATTGTATTGTGTAAACCTGCCTGTCCTGTTTAACCTGGTCTATTGTGTTGTGTTAACCTGCCTGTCCTGTGTCCTGTTACCCTGGTCTATTGTATTGTGTTAACCTGCCTTTCCTGTTACCCTGGTCTATTGTAGTGTGTTAACCTGCCTGTCCTGTGTCCTATTACCCTGGTCTATTGTATTGTGTTAACCTGCCTGTCCTGTTACCCTGGTCTATTGTATTGTGTTAACCTGCCTGTCCTGTTACCCTGGTCTTTTTATTGTGTTAACCTGCCTGTCCTTTTACCCTGGACTATTGTATTGTGTTAACCTGCCTGACCTGTGTCCTGTTACCCTGGTCTATTGTATTGTGTTAACCTGCCTGTCCTGTGTCCTGTTACCCTGGTCTATTTTTTTGTGTTAACCTGCCTGTCCTGTTACCCTGCTCTTTTTTATTGTGTTAACCTGCCTGTCCTGTTACCCTGGTCTATTGTATTGTGTTAACCTATCTGTCCTGTTACCCTGGTCTATTGTATTGTGTTAACCTGCCTGTCCTGTTAGCATGGTCTATTGTATTGTGTTAACCTGCCTTTCCTGTTACCCTGGTCTATTGTATTGTGTTAACCTGCCTGTCCTGTTACCCTGGTCTATTGTATTGTGTTAACCTGCCTGTCCAGTTACCCTGGTCTATTGTATTGTGTTAACCTGCCTGTCTTGTTCACCCTGGTCTATTGTATTGTGTTAACCTGCCTGTCCTGTTACCCTGGTCTTTTTATTGTGTTAACCTGCCTGTCCTTTTACCCTGGACTATTGTATTGTGTTAACCTGCCTGTCCTGTGTCCTGTTACCCTGGTCTATCGTATTGTGTTAACCTGCCTGTCCTGTGTCCTGTTACCCTGGTCTAATGTATTGTATTAACCCGCCTGTCCTGTTACCCTGGTCTATTGTATTGTGTTAACCTGCCTGACCTGTGACATGTTAACCTGGTCTTTTGTATTGTGTTAACCTGCCTGTCCTGTGTCCTGTTACCCTGGTCTATTGTATTGTGTTAACCTGCCTGTCCTGTTACCCTGGTCTCTTGTATTGTATTAACCTGCCTGTCCTGTTACCCTGGTCTATTGTATTGTGTTAACCTGCCTGTCCTGTTACCCTGGTCTATTGTATTGTGTTAACCTGCCTGTCCTGTTACCCTGGTCTATTGTATTGTGTTAACCTGCCTGTCCAGTTACCCTGGTCTATTGTATTGTGTTAACCTGCCTGTCTTGTTCACCCTGGTCTATTGTATTGTGTTAACCTGCCTGTCCTGTTACCCTGGTCTTTTTATTGTGTTAACCTGCCTGTCCTTTTACCCTGGACCATTGTATTGTGTTAACCTGCCTGTCCTGTGTCCTGTTACCCTGGTCTATTGTATTGTGTTAACCTGCCTGTCCTGTGTCCTGTTACCCTGGTCTAATGTATTGTATTAACCCGCCTGTCCTGTTACCCTGGTCTATTGTATTGTGTAAACCTGCCTGTCCTGTTTACCCTGGTCTATTGTATTGTGTTAACCTGCCTGACCTGTGTCCTGTTACCCTGGTCTATTGTATTGTGTTAACCTGCCTGTCCTGTGTCCTGTTACCCTGGTCTATTGTTTTGTGTTAACCTGCCTGTCCTGTTACCCTGGTCTTTTTTATTGTGTTAACCTGCCTGTCCTGTTACGCTGGTCTATTGTATTGTGTTAACCTATCTGTCCTGTTACCCTGGTCTATTGTATTGTGTTAACCTGCCTGTCCTGTTAGCATGGTCTATTGTATTGTGTTAACCTGCCTTTCCTGTTACCCTGGTCTATTGTATTGTGTTAACCTGCCTGTCCTTTTACCCTGGTCTATTGTATTGTGTTAACCTGCCTGTCCAGTTACCCTGGTCTATTGTATTGTGTTAACCTGCCTGTCTTGTTCACCCTGGTCTATTGTATTGTGTTAACCTGCCTGTCCTGTTACCCTGGTCTTTTTATTGTGTTAACCTGCCTGTCCTTTTACCCTGGACTATTGTATTGTGTTAACCTGCCTGTCCTGTGTCCTGTTACCCTGGTCTATTGTATTGTGTTAACCTGCCTGTCCTGTGTCCTGTTACCCTGGTCTAATGTATTGTATTAACCCGCCTGTCCTGTTACCCTGGTCTATTGTATTGTGTAAACGTGCTTGTCCTGTTTACCCTGGTCTATTGTATTGTGTAAACCTGCCTGTCCTGTTTACCCTGGTATATTGTATTGTGTTAACCTGCCTGTCCTGTTACCCTGATCTTTTTTTATTGTGTTAACCTGCCTGTCCTTTTACCCTGGACTATTGTATTGTGTTAACCTGCCTGACCTGTGACATGTTAACCTGGTCTTTTGTATTGTGTTAACCTGACTGTCCTGTGTCCTGTTACCCTGGTCTATTGTATTGTGTTAACCTGCCTGTCCTGTTACCCTGGTCTAATGTATTGTATTAACCTGCCTGTCCTGTTACCCTGGTCTATTGTATTGTGTTAACCTGCCTGTCATGTTACCCTGGTCTATTGTATTGTGTTAACCTGCCTGTCCTGTTACCCTGGTATATTGTATTGTGTTAACCTGCCTGTCCTGTTACCCTGGTCTATTGTATTGTGTAAACCTGCCTGTCCTGTTTACCCTGGTCTATTGTATTGTGATAACCTGTCTGTCCTGTTACCCTGGTCTATTGTATTGTGTAAACCTGCCTGTCCTGTTTAACCTGGTCTATTGTGTTGTGTTAACCTGCCTGTCCTGTGTCCTGTTACCCTGGTCTATTGTATTGTGTTAACCTGCCTTTCCTGTTACCCTGGTCTATTGTATTGTGTTAACCTGCCTGTCCTGTGTCCTATTAGCCTGGTCTATTGTATTGTGTTAACCTGCCTGTCCTGTTACCCTGGTCTATTGTATTGTGTTAACCTGCCTGTCCTGTTACCCTGGTCTTTTTATTGTGTTAACCTGCCTGTCCTTTTACCCTGGACTATTGTATTGTGTTAACCTGCCTGACCTGTGTCCTGTTACCCTGGTCTATTGTATTGTGTTAACCTGCCTGTCCTGTTACCCTGCTCTTTTTTATTGTGTTAACCTGCCTGTCCTGTTACCCTGGTCTATTGTATTGTGTTAACCTATCTATCCTGTTACCCTGGTCTATTGTATTGTGTTAACCTGCCTGTCCTGTTAGCATGGTCTATTGTATTGTGTTAACCTGCCTTTCCTGTTACCCTGGTCTATTGTATTGTGTTAACCTGCCTGTCCTGTTACCCTGGTCTATTGTATTGTGTTAACCTGCCTGTCCAGTTACCCTGGTCTATTGTATTGTGTTAACCTGCCTGTCTTGTTCACCCTGGTCTATTGTATTGTGTTAACCTGCCTGTCCTGTTACCCTGGTCTTTTTATTGTGTTAACCTGCCTGTCCTTTTACCCTGGACTATTGTATTGTGTTAACCTGCCTGTCCTGTGTCCTGTTACCCTGGTCTATTGTATTGTGTTAACCTGCCTGTCCTGTGTCCTGTTACCCTGGTCTAATGTATTGTATTAACCCGCCTGTCCTGTTACCCTGGTCTATTGTATTGTGTTAACCTGCCTGACCTGTGACATGTTAACCTGGTCTTTTGTATTGTGTTAACCTGCCTGTCCTGTGTCCTGTTACCCTGGTCTATTGTATTGTGTTAACCTGCCTGTCCTGTTACCCTGGTCTAATGTATTGTATTAACCTGCCTGTCCTGTTACCCTGGTCTATTGTATTGTGTTAACCTGCCTGTCCTGTTACCCTGGTCTATTGTATTGTGTTAACCTGCCTGTCCTGTTACCCTGGTCTATTGTATTGTGTAAACCTGCATGTCCTGTTTACCCTGGTCTATTGTATTGTGATAACCTGTCTGTCCTGTTACCCTGGTCTATTGTATTGTGTAAACCTGCCTGTCCTGTTTAACCTGGTCTATTGTGTTGTGTTAACCTGCCTGTCCTGTGTCCTGTTACCCTGGTCTATTGTATTGTGTTAACCTGCCTTTCCTGTTACCCTGGTCTATTATAGTGTGTTAACCTGCCTGTCCTGTGTCCTATTACCCTGGTCTATTGTATTGTGTTAACCTGCCTGTCCTGTTACCCTGGTCTATTGTATTGTGTAAACCTGCCTGTCCTGTTACCCTGGTCTTTTTATTGTGTTAACCTGCCTGTCCTTTTACCCTGGACTATTGTATTGTGTTAACCTGCCTGACCTGTGTCCTGTTACCCTGGTCTATTGTATTGTGTTAACCTGCCTGTCCTGTGTCCTGTTACCCTGGTCTATTGTTTTGTGTTAACCTGCCTGTCCTGTTACCCTGGTCTTTTTTATTGTGTTAACCTGCCTGTCCTGTTACCCTGGTCTATTGTATTGTGTTAACCTATCTGTCCTGTTACCCTGGTCTATTGTATTGTGTTAACCTGCCTGTCCTGTTAGCATGGTCTATTGTATTGTGTTAACTTCCCTTCCTGTTACCCTGGTCTATTGTATTGTGTTAACCTGCCTGTCCTGTTACCCTGGTCTATTGTATTGTGTTAACCTGCCTGTCCAGTTACCCTGGTCTATTGTATTATGTTAACCTGCCTGTCTTGTTCACCCTGGTCTATTGTATTGTGTTAACCTGCCTGTCCTGTTACCCTGGTCTTTTTATTGTGTTAACCTGCCTGTCCTTTTACCCTGGACTATTGTATTGTGATAACCTGCCTGTCCTGTGTCCTGTTACCCTGGTCTATTGTATTGTGTTAACCTGCCTGTCATGTGTCCTGTTACCCTGGTCTAATGTATTGTATTAACCCGCCTGTCCTGTTACCCTGGTCTATTGTATTGTGTAAACCTGCCTGTCCTGTTTACCCTGGTCTATTGTATTGTGTAAACCTGCCTGTCCTGTTTACCCTGGTATATTGTATTGTGTTAACCTGCCTGTCCTGTTACCCTGATCTTTTTTATTGTGTTAACCTGCCTGTCCTTTTACCCTGGACTATTGTATTGTGTTAACCTGCCTGACCTGTGACATGTTAACCTGGTCTTTTGTATTGTGTTAACCTGCCTGTCCTGTGTCCTGTTACCCTGGTCTATTGTATTGTGTTAACCTGCCTGTCCTGTTACCCTGGTCTAATGTATTGTATTAACCTGCCTGTCCTGTTACCCTGGTCTATTGTATTGTGTTAACCTGCCTGTCCTGTTACCCTGGTCTAATGTATTGTATTAACCTGCCTGTCCTGTTACCCTGGTCTATTGTATTGTGTTAACCTGCCGGTCCTGTGTCCTGTTACCCTGGTCTATTGTATTGTGTTAACCTGCCTTTCCTGTTACCCTGGTCTATTGTAGTGTGTTAACCTGCCTGTCCTGTGTCCTATTACCCTGGTCTATTGTATTGTGTTAACCTGCCTGTCCTGTTACCCTGGTCTATTGTATTGTGTTAACCTGCCTGTCCTGTTACCCTGGTCTTTTTATTGTGTTAACCTGCCTGTCCTTTTACCCTGGACTATTGTATTGTGTTAACCTGCCTGACCTGTGTCCTGTTACCCTGGTCTATTGTATTGATGTAAACCTGCCTGTCCTGTGTCCTGTTACCCTGGTCTATTGTTTTGTGTTAACCTGCCTGTCCTGTTACCCTGGTATTTTTTATTGTGTTAACCTGCCTGTCCTGTTACCCTGGTCTATTGTATTGTGTTAACCTATCTGTCCTGTTACCCTGGTCTATTGTATTGTGTTAACCTGCCTGTCCTTTTACCCTGGACTATTGTATTGTGTTAACCTGCCTGACCTGTGTCATGTTAACCTGGTCTATTGTATTGTGTTAACCTGCCTGTCCTGTGTCCTGTTACCCTGGTCTACTGTATTGTGTTAACATGCCTGTTCTGTTTACCCTGGTCTATTGTATTGTGTTAAACTGTCTGTCCTGTTACCCTGGTCTATTGTATTGTGTAAACCTGCCTGTCCTGTTTACCCTAGTCTATTGTATTGTGTTAACCTGCCTGTCCTGTGTCCTGGTACCCTGGTCTATTGTATTGTGTTAACCTAGCTGTCCTGTTAACCTGGTCTATTGTATTGTGTAAACCTGCCTGTCCTGTTTACCCTGGTCTATTGTATAGTGTAAACCTGCCTGTCCTGTTTACCCTGGTCTATTGTATTGTGTTAACCTGCCTGTCCTGTTACCCTGGTCTATTGTATTGTGTTAACCTGCCTGTCCTGTTACCCTGGTCTATTGTATTGTGTTAACCTGCCTGTCCAGTTACCCTGGTCTATTGTATTGTGTTAACCTGCCTGTCCTGTTTACCCTGGTCTATTGTATTGTGTTAACCTGTCTGTCCTGTTACCCTGGTCTATTGTATTGTGTAAACCTGTCTGTCCTGTTTACCCTGGTCTATTGTATTGTGTTAACCTGCCTGTCATGTGTCCTGTTTACCCCGGTCTATTGTATTGTGTTAACCTGCCTGTCCTGTTACCCTGGTCTTTTTTATTGTGTTAACCTACCTGTTCTGCTACCCTGGTCTAATGTATTGTGTTAACCTGCCTGTCCTGTGTCCTGTTACCCTGGTCTATTGTATTGTGTTAACCTGCCTGTCCTGTGTCCTGTTAACCTGGTCTAATGTATTGTATTAACCCGCCTGTCCTGTTACCCTGGTCTATTGTATTTTTTTCGCCTGCCTGTCCTGTTACCCTGGTCTATTGTATTGTGTTAACGTGCCTGTCCCGTGTCCTGTTACCTTGGTCTAATGTATTGTATTAAGTCCTGTTACCCTGGTCAATTGTATTGTGTTAACCTGCCTGTCCTGTTACCCTGGTCTATTGTATTGTGATAACCTGCCTGTCCTGTTACCCTGGTCTATTGTATTGTGTTAACCTGCCTGTCCTGTTACCCTGGTCTATTGTATTGTGCTAACCTGCTTGTCCTGTTACCCTGGTCTATTGTATTGTGTTAACCTGCCTGTCCTGATACCCTGGTCTATTGTATTGTGTTTACCTGCCTGTCCTGTCACGCTGGTCTATTGTATTGTGTTAACCTGCCTGTCCTGTTACCCTGGTCTAATGTATTGTGATAAACTGCCTGTCCTGTTACCCTGGTCTATTGTATTGTGTTAACCTGCCTGTCCTGTTACCCTGGTCTAATGTATTGTATTAACCTGCCTGTCCTGTTAACCTGGTCTATTGTATTGTGTTAACCTGCCTGTCCCGTTACCCTGGTCTATTGTATTGTGTTAACCTGCCTTTCCTGTGTCCTGTTACCCTGGTCTATTGTATTGTGTTAACCTGCCTGTCCTGTTACCCTGGTCTATTGTATTGTGTTAACCTGCCTGTCCTGTTACCCTGGTCTATTGTATTGTGATAACCTGCCTGTCCTGTTACCCTGGTCTATTGTATTTCGATAACCTGCCTGTCCTGATACCTTGGTCTGTTGGATTGTGTTAACCTGCCTGTCCTGTTACCCTGGTCTATTGGATTGTGTTAACTCGTCTGTCCTGTTTACCCTGGTCTATTGTATTGTGTTAACCTGCCCGTCCTGTTACCCTGGTCTATTGTATTGTGATAACCAGCCTGTCTTGTTACCCTGGTCTATTGTATTGTGATAACCTGCCTGTCCTGTTACCCTGGTCTATTGTATTGTGTTAACCTGCCTGTCCTGTGTCCTGTTACCCTGGTCTAATGTAGTGTATTAACCCGCCTGTCCTGTTACCCTGGTCTATTGTATTGTGTTCGCCTGCCTGTCCTGTTACCCTGGTCTATTGTATTGTGTTAACCTGCCTGTCCCGTGTCCTGTTACCTTGGTCTAATTTATTGTGTTAAGTCCTGTTACCCTGGTCAATTGTATTGTGTTAACCTGCCTATCCTGTTACCCTGGTCTATTGTATTGTGTTAACCTGCCTGTCCTGTTTACCCTGGTCTATTGTATTGTGTTAACCTACCTGTCCTGTGTCGTGTTACCCTGGTCTATTGTATTGTGTTAACCCGCCTGTCCTGTTACCCTGGTCTAATGTATTATATTAACCTGCCTGTCCTGTTACCCTGGTCTATTGTATTGATTTAATCTGCCTGTCCTGTTACCCTGGTCTATTGTATTGTGTAAACCTGCCTGTCCTGTTTACCCTGGTCTATTGTATTGTGTTAACCTGCCTGTCCTGTCACCCTCGTCAATTGTATTGTATCAACCTGCCTGTCCTGTTACCCTGGTCTATTGTATTGTGTTAACCTGCTTGTCCTGTTACCCTGGTCTATTGTATTGTGATAACCTGCCTGTCCTGTTACCCTGGTCTATTGTATTGTGTTAACCTGCCTGTCCTGTTACCCTGGTCTAATGTATTGTGATAACCTGCCTGTCCTGTTACCCTGGTCTATTGTATTGTGTTAACCTGCCTGTCCTGTTACCCTGGTCTATTGTATTGTGTTAACCTGCCTGTCCTGTCACCCTGGTCTAATGTATTGTGATAAACTGCCTGTCCTGTTACCCTGGTCTATTGTATTGTGTTAACCTGCCTGTCCTGTTACCCTGGTCTATTGTATTGTGTTAACCTGCCTGTCCCGTTACCCTGGTCTTTTGTATTGTGTTAACCTGCCTTTCCTGTGTCCTGTTACCCTGGTCTATTGTATTGTGTTAACCTGCTTGTCCTGTTACCCTGGTCTATTGTATTGTGATAACCTGCCTGTCCTGTTACCCTGGTCTATTGTATTGTGTTAACCTGCCTGTCCTGTTACCCTGGTCTAATGTATTGTGATAACCTGCCTGTCCTGTTACCCTGGTCTATTGTATTGTGTTAACCTGCCTGTCCTGTTACCCTGGTCTATTGTATTGTGTTAACCTGCCTGTCCTGTCACCCTGGTCTAATGTATTGTGATAAACTGCCTGTCCTGTTACCCTGGTCTATTGTATTGTGTTAACCTGCCTGTCCTGTTACCCTGGTCTATTGTATTGTGTTAACCTGCCTGTCCCGTTACCCTGGTCTTTTGTATTGTGTTAACCTGCCTTTCCTGTGTCCTGTTACCCTGGTCTATTGTATTGTGTTAACCTGCCTGTCCTGTTACCCTGGTCTATTGTATTGTGATAACCTGCCTGTCCTGTTACCCTGGTCTATTGTATTGTGATAACCTGCCTGTCCTGTTACCTTGGTCTGTTGGATTGTGTTAACCTGCCTGTCCTGTTACCCTGGTCTATTGGATTGTGTTAACCCGTCTGTCCTGTTTACCCTGGTCTATTGTATTGTGTTAACCTGCCCGTCCTGTTACCCTGGTCTATTGTATTGTGATAACCAGCCTGTCTTGTTACCCTGGTCTATTGTATTGTGATAACCTGCCTGTCCTGTTACCCTGGTCTATTGTATTGTGTTAACCTGCCTGTCCTGTGTCCTGTTACCCTGGTCTAATGTAGTGTATTAACCCGCCTGTCCTGTTACCCTGGTCTATTGTATTGTGTTCGCCTGCCTGTCCTGTTACCTTGGTCAATTGTATTGTGTTAACCTGCCTATCCTGTTACCCTGGTCTATTGTATTGTGTTAACCTGCCTGTCCTGTTTACCCTGGTCTATTGTATTGTGTTAACCTACCTGTCCTGTGTCGTGTTACCCTGGTCTATTGTATTGTGTTAACCCGCCTGTCCTGTTACCCTGGTCTAATGTATTATATTAACCTGCCTGTCCTGTTACCCTGGTCTATTGTATTGATTTAACCTGCCTGTCCTGTTACCCTGGTCTATTGTATTGTGTAAACCTGCCTGTCCTGTTTACCCTGGTCTATTCTGTTGTGTTAACCTGCCTGTCCTGTGTCCTGTTACCCTGGTCTATTGTATTGTGTTCGCCTGCCTGTCCTGTTACCCTGGTCTATTGCATTGTGTTAACCTGCCTGTCCCGTGTCCTGTTACCTTGGTCTAATTTATTGTGTTAAGTCCTGTTACCCTGGTCAATTGTATTGTGTTAACCTGCCTATCCTGTTACCCTGGTCTATTGTATTGTGTTAACCTGCCTGTCCTGTTTACCCTGGTCTATTGTATTGTGTTAACCTACCTGTCCTGTGTCGTGTTACCCTGGTCTATTGTATTGTGTTAACCCGCCTGTCCTGTTACCCTGGTCTAATGTATTATATTAACCTGCCTGTCCTGTTACCCTGGTCTATTGTATTGATTTAACCTGCCTGTCCTGTTACCCTGGTCTATTGTATTGTGTTAACCTGCCTGTCCTGTTTACCCTGGTCTATTGTATTGTGTTAACCTGCCTGTCCTGTTTAACCTGGTCTATTGTATTGTGTTAACCTGCCTGTCCTGTTAGCATGGTCTATTGTATTGTGTTAACCTGCCTGTCCTGTTACCCTGGTCTATTGTATTGTGTTAAACTGCCTGTCCTGTTTACCCTGGTCTATTGTATTGTGTTAACCTGCCTGTCCTGTTAGCATGGTCTATTGTATTGTGTTAACCTGCCTGTCCTGTTACCCTGGTCTATTGTATTGTGTTCGCCTGCCTGTCCTGTTACCCTGGTCTATTGCATTGTGTTAACCTGCCTGTCCCGTGTCCTGTTACCTTGGTCTAATTTATTGTGTTAAGTCCTGTTACCCTGGTCAATTGTATTGTGTTAACCTGCCTATCCTGTTACCCTGGTCTATTGTATTGTGTTAACCTGCCTGTCCTGTTTACCCTGGTCTATTGTATTGTGTTAACCTACCTGTCCTGTGTCGTGTTACCCTGGTCTATTGTATTGTGTTAACCCGCCTGTCCTGTTACCCTGGTCTAATGTATTATATTAACCTGCCTGTCCTGTTACCCTGGTCTATTGTATTGATTTAACCTGCCTGTCCTGTTACCCTGGTCTATTGTATTGTGTTAACCTGCCTGTCCTGTTTACCCTGGTCTATTGTATTGTGTTAACCTGCCTGTCCTGTTTAACCTGGTCTATTGTATTGTGTTAACCTGCCTGTCCTGTTAGCATGGTCTATTGTATTGTGTTAACCTGCCTGTCCTGTTACCCTGGTCTATTGTATTGTGTTAAACTGCCTGTCCTGTTTACCCTGGTCTATTGTATTGTGTTAACCTGCCTGTCCTGTTAGCATGGTCTATTGTATTGTGTTAACCTGCCTGTCCTGTTTACCCTGGTCTATTGTATTGTGTTAACCTGCCTGTCCTGTGTCCTGTTACCCTGGTCTATTGTATTGTGTTAACCTAGCTGTCCTGTTTACCCTGGTCTATTGTATTGTGTTAACCTGCCTGTCCTGTTACCCTGGTCTATTGTATTGTGTAAACCTGTCTGTCCTGTTTACCCTGGTCTATTGTATTGTGTAAACCTGCCTGTCCTGTTTACCCTGGTCTATTGTATTTTGTTAACCTGTCTGTCCTGTTACCCTGGTCTATTGTATTGTGTAAACCTGCCTGTCCTGTTTACCCTGGTCTATTCTGTTGTGTTAACCTGCCTGTCCTGTGTCCTGTTACCCTGGTCTATTGTATTGTGTTAACCTGCCTGTCCTGTTACCCTTGTCTATTGTATTGTGTTAACCTGCCTGTCCTGTTTACCCTGGTCTATTGTATTGTGTTAACCTGTCTGTCCTGTTACCCTGGTCTATTGTATTGTGTAAACCTGCCTGTCCTGTTTACCCTGGTCTATTGTATTTTGTTAACCTGTCTGTCCTGTTACCCTGGTCTATTGTATTGTGTAAACCTGCCTGTCCTGTTTACCCTGGTCTATTCTGTTGTGTTAACCTGCCTGTCCTGTGTCCTGTTACCCTGGTCTATTGTATTGTGTTAACCTGCCTGTCCTGTTACCCTTGTCTATTGTATTGTGTTAACCTGCCTGTCCTGTTTACCCTGGTCTATTGTATTGTGTTAACCTGCCTGTCCTGTTACCCTGGTCTATTGTATTGTGTTAACCTGCCTGTCCTGTTTACCCTGGTCTATTGTATTGTGTTAACCTGCCTGTCCTGTTAGCATGGTCTATTGTATTGTGTTAACCTGCCTGTCCTGTTTACCCTGGTCTATTGTATTGTGTTAACCTGCCTGTCCTGTGTCCTGTTACCCTGGTCTATTGTATTGTATTAACCTAGCTGTCCTGTTAACCTGGTCTATTGTATTGTGTAAACCTGCCTGTCCTGTTTACCCTGGTCTATTGTATAGAGTAAACCTGCCTGTCCTGTTTACCCTGGTCTATTGTATTGTGTTAACCTGCCTGTCCTGTTACCCTGGTCTATTGTATTGTGTTAACCTGCCTGTCCTGTTACCCTGGTCTATTGTATTGTGTTAACCTGCCTGTCCTGTTACCCTGGTCTATTGTATTGTGTTAACCTGTCTGTCCTGTTACCCTGGTCTATTGTATTGTGTAAAGCTGTCTGTCCTGTTTACCCTGGTCTATTGTATTGTGTTAACCTGCCTGTCCTGTTTACCCCGGTCTATTGTATTGTGTTAACCTGCCTGTCCTGTTACCCTGGTCTTTTTTATTGTGTTAACCTACCTGTTCTGATACCCTGGTCTAATGTATTGTGTTAACCTGCCTGTCCTGTGTCCTGTTACCCTGGTCTATTGTTTTGTGTTAACCTGCCTGTCCTGTGTCCTGTTAACCTGGTCTAATGTATTGTATTAACCCCCCTGTCCTGTTACCCTGGTCTATTGTATTTTTTTCGCCTGCCTGTCCTGTTACCCTGGTCTATTGCATTGTGTTAACTTGCCTGTCCCGTGTCCTGTTACCTTGGTCTAATGTATTGTGTTAAGTCCTGTTACCCTGGTCAATTGTATTGTGTTAAACTGTCTGTCCTGTTACCCTGGTCTATTGTATTGTGTAAACCTGCCTGTCCTGTTTACCCCGGTCTATTGTATTGTGCAAACCTGCCTGTCCTGTTTACCCTGGTCTATTGAATTGTGTTAACCTGCCTGTCCCGTGTCCTGTTACCTTGGTCTAATGTATTGTGTTAAGTCCTGTTACCCTGGTCAATTGTATTGGTTTAACCTGTCTATCCAGTTACCCTGGTCTATTGTATTGTGTTAAACTGTCTGTCCTGTTACCCTGGTCTATTGTATTGTGTTAACCTGCCTGTCCAGTTACCCTGGTCTATTGTATTGTGTTAACCTGCCTGTCCTGTGTCCTGTTACCCTGGTATATTGTATTGTGTTAACCTGCCTGTCCTGTTACCCTCGTCAATTGTATTGTATTAACCTGCCTGTCCTGTTACCCTGGTCTATTGTATTGTGATAACCTGCCTGTCCTGTTACCCTGGTCTATTGTATTGTGTTAACCTGCCTGTCCTGTTACCCTGGTCTAATGTATTGTGATAACCTGCCTGTCCTGTTACCCTGGTCTATTGTATTGTGTTAACCTGCTTGTCCTGTTACCCTGGTCTATTGTATTGTGTTAACCTGCCTGTCCTGTCACCCTGGTCTAATGTATTGTGATAACCTGCCTGTCCTGTTACCCTGGTCTATTGTATTGTGTTAACCTGCCTGTCCTGTTACCCTGGTCTAATGTATTGTATTAACCTGCCTGTCCTGTTAACCTGGTCTATTGTATTGTGTTAACCTGCCTGTCCCGTTACCCTGGTCTATTGTATTGTGTTAACCTGCCTTTCCTGTGTCCTGTTACCCTGGTCTATTGTATTGTGTTAACCTGCCTGTCCTGTTACCCTGGTCTATTGTATTGTGTTAACCTGCCTGTCCTGTGTCCTGTTACCCTGGTATATTGTATTGTGTTAACCTGCCTGTCCTGTTACCCTCGTCAATTGTATTGTATTAACCTGCCTGTCCTGTTACCCTGGTCTATTGTATTGTGTTAACCTGCTTGTCCTGTTACCCTGGTCTATTGTATTGTGATAACCTGCCTGTCCTGTTACCCTGGTCTATTGTATTGTGTTAACCTGCCTGTCCTGTTACCCTGGTCTAATGTATTGTGATAACCTGCCTGTCCTGTTACCCTGGTCTATTGTATTGTGTTAACCTGCTTGTCCTGTTACCCTGGTCTATTGTATTGTGTTAACCTGCCTGTCCTGTCACCCTGGTCTAATGTATTGTGATAACCTGCCTGTCCTGTTACCCTGGTCTATTGTATTGTGTTAACCTGCCTGTCCTGTTACCCTGGTCTAATGTATTGTATTAACCTGCCTGTCCTGTTAACCTGGTCTATTGTATTGTGTTAACCTGCCTGTCCCGTTACCCTGGTCTATTGTATTGTGTTAACCTGCCTTTCCTGTGTCCTGTTACCCTGGTCTATTGTATTGTGTTAACCTGCCTGTCCTGTTACCCTGGTCTATTGTATTGTGTTAACCTGCCTGTCCTGTTACCCTGGTCTATTTTATTGTGATAACCTGCCTGTCCTGTTACCCTGGTCTATTGTATTGTGATAACCTGCCTGTCCTGATACCTTGGTCTGTTGGATTGTGTTAACCTGCCTGTCCTGTTACCCTGGTCTATTGGACTGTGTTAACCCGTCTGTCCTGTTTACCCTGGTCTATTGTATTGTGTTAACCTGCCCGTCCTGTTACCCTGGTCTATTGTATTGTGATAACCAGCCTGTCTTGTTACCCTGGTCTATTGTATTGTGATAACCTGCCTGTCCTGTTACCCTGGTCTATTGTATTGTGTTAACCTGTCTGTCCTGTGTCCTGTTACCCTGGTCTAATGTATTATATTAACCTGCCGTACCTGTTACCCTGGTCTATTGTATTGATTTAACCTGCCTGTCCTGTTACCCTGGTCTATTGTATTTTGTTAACCTGCCTGTCTTGTTAACCTGGTCTATTGTATTGTGTTAACCTGCCTGTCCTGTTTACCCTGGTCTACTGTATTGTGTTAACCTGTCTGTCCTGTTACCCTGGTCTATTGTATTGTGTAAACCTGCCTGTCCTGTTTACCCTGGTCTATTGTATTTTGTTAACCTGTCTGTCCTGTTACCCTGGTCTATTGTATTGTGTAAACCTGCCTGTCCTGTTTACCCTGGTCTATTCTGTTGTGTTAACCTGCCTTTCCTGTTACCC
This sequence comes from Salvelinus fontinalis, assembly GCF_029448725.1. Taxonomy (NCBI): domain Eukaryota; kingdom Metazoa; phylum Chordata; class Actinopteri; order Salmoniformes; family Salmonidae; genus Salvelinus; species Salvelinus fontinalis. The sequence continues at coordinate 507,619 of NW_026600276.1, forward strand.
TGGTCTATTGTATTGTGTTAACCTGCATGTCCTGTGTCCTGTTACCCTGGTCTATTGTATTGTGTTAACCTGCCTGTCCTGTTACCCTTGTCTATTGTATTGTGTTAACCTGCCTGTCCTGTTTACCCTGGTCTATTGTATTGTGTTAACCTGCCTGTCCAGTTACCCTGGTCTATTGTATTGTGTTAACCTGCCTGTCCTGTTTACCCTGGTCTATTGTATTGTGTTAACCTGCCTGTCCTGTTTACCCTGGTCTATTGTATTGTGTTAACCTGCCTGTCCTGTTAGCATGGTCTATTGTATTGTGTAAACCTGTCTGGCCTGTTTACCCTGGTCTATTGTATTGTGTTAACCTGTCTGTCCTGTTACCCTGGTCTATTGTATTGTGTTAACCTGCCTTTTCTGTTTACCCCGGTATATTGTATTGTGTTAACCTGCCTGTCTAGTTACCCTGGTCTTTTTTATTGTGTTAACCTACCTGTTCTGCTACCCTAGTCTAATGTATTGTGTTAACCTGCCTGTCCTGTGTCCTGTTACCCTGGTCTATTGTATTGTGTTAACCTGCTTGTCCTGTGTCCTGTTAACCTGGTCTATTGTATTGTGTTAACCCGCCTGTCCTGTTACCCTGGTCTATTGTATTGTGTTCGCCTGCCTGTCCTGTTACCCTGGTATATTGTATTGTGTTAAAGTGCCTGTCCCGTGTCCTGTTACCTTGGTCTAATGTATTGTGTTAAGTCCTGTTACCCTGGTCAATTGTATTGTGTTAAACTGTCTGTCCTGTTACCCTGGTCTATTGTATTGTGTAAACCTGCCTGTCCTGTTTACCCTGGTCTATTGTATTGTGTTAACCTGCCTGTCTAGTTACCCTGGTCTTTTTTATTGTGTTAACCTACCTGTTCTGCTACCCTAGTCTAATGTATTGTGTTAACCTGCCTGTCCTGTGTCCTGTTACCCTGGTCTATTGTATTGTGTTAACCTGCCTGTCCTGTGTCCTGTTACCCTGGTCTAATGTAGTGTATTAACCCGCCTGTCCTGTTACCCTGGTCTATTGTATTGTGTTCGCCTGCCTGTCCTGTTACCCTGGTCTATTGTATTGTGTTAACCTGCCTGTCCCGTGTCCTGTTACCTTGGTCTAATGTATTGTGTTAAGTCCTGTTACCCTGGTCAATTGTATTGTGTTAACCTGCCTATCCTGTTACCCTGGTCTATTGTATTGTGTTAACCTGCCCTTCCTGTTTACCCTGGTCTATTGTATTGTGTTAACCTACCTGTCCTGTGTCCTGTTACCCTGGTCTATTGTATTGTGTTAACCCGCCTGTCCTGTTACCCTGGTCTAATGTATTGTATTAACCTGCCTGTCCTGTTACCCTGGTCTATTGTATTGATTTAACCTGCCTGTCCTGTTACCCTGGTCTATTGTATTTTGTTAACCTGCCTGTCTTGTTAACCTGGTCTATTGTATTGTGTTAACCTGCCTGTCCTGTTTACCCTGGTTTATTGTATTGTGTTAACCTGTCTGTCCTGTTACCCTGGTCTATTGTATTGTGTAAACCTGCCTGTCCTGTTTACCCTGGTCTATTGTATTTTGTTAACCTGTCTGTCCTGTTACCCTGGTCTATTGTATTGTGTAAACCTGCCTGTCCTGTTTACCCTGGTCTATTCTGTTGTGTTAACCTGCCTGTCCTGTGTCCTGTTACCCTGGTCTATTGTATTGTGTTAACCTGCCTGTCCTGTTACCCTTGTCTATTGTATTGTGTTAACCTGCCTGTCCTGTTTACCCTGGTCTATTGTATTGTGTTAACCTGCCTGTCCTGTTACCCTGGTCTATTGTATTGTGTTAACCTGCCTGTCCAGTTACCCTGGTCTATTGTATTGTGTTAACCTGCCTGTCCTGTTTACCCTGGTCTATTGTATTCTGTTAACCTGTCTGTCCTGTTACCCTGGTCTATTGTATTGTGTAAACCTGTCTGTCCTGTTTACCCTGGTCTATTGTATTGTGTTAACCTGCCTGTCCTGTTTACCCCGGTCTATTGTATTGTGTTAACCTGCCTGTCCTGTTACCCTGGTCTTTTTTATTGTGTTAACCTACCTGTTCTGCTACCCTGGTCTAATGTATTGTGTTAACCTGCCTGTCCTGTGTCCTGTTACCCTGGTCTATTGTATTGTGTTAACCTGCTTGTCCTGTGTCCTGTTAACCTGGTCTAATGTATTGTATTAACCCGCCTGTCCTGTTACCCTGGTCTATTGTATTATGTTCGCCTGCCTGTCCTGTTACCCTGGTCTATTGTATTGTGTTAACCTGCCTGTCCTGTTACCCTGGTCTATTGTATTGTGTTAACCTGCCTGTCCTGTTACCCTGGTCTATTGTATTGTGCAAACCTGCCTGTCCTGTTTACCCTGGTCTATTGTATTGTGTTAACCTGCCTGTCCCGTGTCCTGTTACCTTGGTCTAATGTATTGTGTTAAGTCCTGTTACCCTGGTCAATTGTATTGGTTTAACCTGTCTATCCTGTACCCTGGTCTATTGTATTGTGTTAAACTGTCTGTCCTGGTACCCTGGTCTATTGTATTGTGTTAACCTGCCTGTCCAGTTACCCTGGTCTATTGTATTGTGTTAACCTGCCTGTCCTGTGTCCTGTTACCCTGGTATATTGTATTGTGTTAACCTGCCTGTCCTGTTACCCTCGTCAATTTTATTGTGTTAACCTGCCTATCCTGTTACCCTGGTCTATTGTATTGTGTTAACCTGCCTGTCCTGTTTACCCTGGTCTATTGTATTGTGTTAAACTGTCTGTCCTGTTACCCTGGTCTATTGTATTGTGTAAACCTGCCTGTCCAGTTTACCCTGGTCTATTGTATTGTGTAAACCTGCCTGTCCTGTTAACCTGGTCTATTGTATTGTGTTAACCTGAATGTCCTCTGTCCTGTTACCCTGGTCTATTGTATTGTGTTAACCTGCCTGTCCTGTTACCCTGGTCTATTGTATTGTGTTAACCTGCCTGTCCTGTTACCCTGGTCTATTGTATTGTGTTAACCTGCCTGTCCTGTTACCCTGGTCTATTGTATTGTGTTAACCTGCCTGTCCAGTTACCCTGGTCTATTGTATTGTGTTAACCTGCCTGTCCTGTATCCTGTTACCCTGGTCTCTTGTATTGTGTTAACCTGCCTGTCCTGTTACTCTCGTCAATTGTATTGTGTTAACCTGCCTATCCTGTTACCCTGGTCTATTGTATTGTGTTGACCTGCCTGTCCTGTTTACCCTGGTCTATTGTATTGTGTAAACCTAAATGTCCTGTTAACCTGGTCTATTGTATTGTGTTAACCTGCATGTCCTGTGTCCTGTTACCCTGGTCTATTGTATTGTGTTAACCTGCATGTCCTGTGTCCTGTTACCCTGGTCTAATGTATTGTATTAACCTGCCTGTCCCGTGTCCTGTTACCTTGGTCTAATGTATTGTGTTAACCTGCCTGTCCTGTTACCCTTGTCTATTGTATTGTGTTAACCTGCCTGTCCTGTTTACCCTGGTCTATTGTTTTGTGTTAACCTGCCTGTCCTGTTAGCATGGTCTATTGTATTGTGTTAACCTGCCTGTCCTGTTACCCTGGTCTATTGTATTGTGTTAACCTGCCTGTCCAGTTACCCTGGTCTATTGTATTGTGTTAACCTGCCTGTCCTGTTTACCCTGGTCTATTGTATTGTGTAAACCTGCCTGTCCCGTGTCCTGTTACCTTGGTCTAATGTATTGTGTTAAGTCCTGTTACCCTGGTCAATTGTATTGTGTTAAACTGTCTGTCCTGTTACCCTGGTCTATTGTATTGTGTAAACCTGTCTGTCCTGTTTACCCTGGTCTATTGTATTGTGTTAACCTGCCTGTCCTGTTACCCTGGTCTTTTTTATTGTGTTAACCTACCTGTTCTGCTACCCTGGTCTAATGTATTGTGTTAACCTGCCTGTCCTGTGTCCTGTTACCCTGGTCTATTGTATTGTGTTAACCTGCTTGTCCTGTGTCCTGTTAACCTGGTCTAATGTATTGTATTAACCCGCCTGTCCTGTTACCCTGGTCTATTGTATTGTGTTCGCCTGCCTGTCCTGTTTACCCTGGTCTATTGTATTGTGTAAACCTGCCTGTCCCGTGTCCTGTTACCTTGGTCTAATGTATTGTGTTAAGTCCTGTTACCCTGGTCAATTGTATTGGTTTTACCTGTCTATCCTGTACCCTGGTCTATTGTATTGTGTTAAACTGTCTGTCCTGTTACCCTGGTCTATTGTATTGTGTTAACCTGCCTGTCCAGTTACCCTGGTCTATTGTATTGTGTTAACCTGCCTGTCCTGTGTCCTGTTACCCTGGTATATTGTATTGTGTTAACCTGCCTGTCCTGTTACCCTCGTCAATTGTATTGTGTTAACCTGCCTATCCTGTTACCCTGGTCTATTGTATTGTGTTAAACTGTCTGTCCTGTTACCCTGGTCTATTGTATTGTGTAAACCTGCCTGTCCAGTTTACCCTGGTCTATTGTATTGTGTTAACCTGCCTGTCCTGTTACCCTGGTCTATTGTATTGTGTTAACCTGCCTGTCCTGTTACCCTGGTCTATTGTATTGTGTTAACCTGCCTGTCCTGTTACCCTGGTCTATTGTATTGTGTTAACCTGCCTGTCCAGTTACCCTGGTCTATTGTATTGTGTTAACCTGCCTGTCCTGTATCCTGTTACCCTGGTCTCTTGTATTGTGTAAACCTGCCTGTCCTGTTAACCTGGTCTATTGTATTGTGTTAACCTGAATGTCCTCTGTCCTGTTACCCTGGTCTATTGTATTGTGTTAACCTGCCTGTCCTGTTACCCTGGTCTATTGTATTGTGTTAACCTGCCTGTCCAGTTACCCTGGTCTATTGTATTGTGTTAACCTGCCTGTCCTGTATCCTGTTACCCTGGTCTCTTGTATTGTGTTAACCTGCCTGTCCTGTTACTCTCGTCAATTGTATTGTGTTAACCTGCCTATCCTGTTACCCTGGTCTATTGTATTGTGTTGACCTGCCTGTCCTGTTTACCCTGGTCTATTGTATTGTGTAAACCTAAATGTCCTGTTAACCTGGTCTATTGTATTGTGTTAACCTGCATGTCCTGTGTCCTGTTACCCTGGTCTATTGTATTGTGTTAACCTGCATGTCCTGTGTCCTGTTACCCTGGTCTAATGTATTGTATTAACCTGCCTGTCCCGTGTCCTGTTACCTTGGTCTAATGTATTGTGTTAACCTGCCTGTCCTGTTACCCTTGTCTATTGTATTGTGTTAACCTGCCTGTCCTGTTTACCCTGGTCTATTGTATTGTGTTAACCTGCCTGTCCTGTTAGCATGGTCTATTGTATTGTGTTAACCTGCCTGTCCTGTTACCCTGGTCTATTGTATTGTGTTAACCTGCCTGTCCAGTTACCCTGGTCTATTGTATTGTGTTAACCTGCCTGTCCTGTTTACCCTGGTCTATTGTATTGTGTAAACCTGCCTGTCCCGTGTCCTGTTACCTTGGTCTAATGTATTGTGTTAAGTCCTGTTACCCTGGTCAATTGTATTGTGTTAAACTGTCTGTCCTGTTACCCTGGTCTATTGTATTGTGTAAACCTGTCTGTCCTGTTTACCCTGGTCTATTGTATTGTGTTAACCTGCCTGTCCTGTTACCCTGGTCTTTTTTATTGTGTTAACCTACCTGTTCTGCTACCCTGGTCTAATGTATTGTGTTAACCTGCCTGTCCTGTGTCCTGTTACCCTGGTCTATTGTATTGTGTTAACCTGCCTGTCCTGTGTCCTGTTAACCTGGTCTAATGTATTGTATTAACCCGCCTGTCCTGTTACCCTGGTCTATTGTATTGTGTTCGCCTGCCTGTCCTGTTTACCCTGGTCTATTGTATTGTGTAAACCTGCCTGTCCCGTGTCCTGTTACCTTGGTCTAATGTATTGTGTTAAGTCCTGTTACCCTGGTCAATTGTATTGGTTTAACCTGTCTATCCTGTACCCTGGTCTATTGTATTGTGTTAAACTGTCTGTCCTGTTACCCTGGTCTATTGTATTGTGTTAACCTGCCTGTCCTGTTACCCTCGTCAATTGTATTGTGTTAACCTGCCTATCCTGTTACCCTGGTCTATTGTATTGTGTTAACCTGCCTGTCCAGTTACCCTGGTCTATTGTATTGTGTTAACCTGCCTGTCCTGTTTACCCTGGTCTATTGTATTGTGTAAACCTGCCTGTCCCGTGTCCTGTTACCTTGGTCTAATGTATTGTGTTAAGTCCTGTTACCCTGGTCAATTGTATTGTGTTAAACTGTCTGTCCTGTTACCCTGGTCTATTGTATTGTGTAAACCTGTCTGTCCTGTTTACCCTGGTCTATTGTATTGTGTTAACCTGCCTGTCCTGTTACCCTGGTCTTTTTTATTGTGTTAACCTACCTGTTCTGCTACCCTGGTCTAATGTATTGTGTTAACCTGCCTGTCCTGTGTCCTGTTACCCTGGTCTATTGTATTGTGTTAACCTGCCTGTCCTGTGTCCTGTTAACCTGGTCTAATGTATTGTATTAACCCGCCTGTCCTGTTACCCTGGTCTATTGTATTGTGTTCGCCTGCCTGTCCTGTTTACCCTGGTCTATTGTATTGTGTAAACCTGCCTGTCCCGTGTCCTGTTACCTTGGTCTAATGTATTGTGTTAAGTCCTGTTACCCTGGTCAATTGTATTGGTTTAACCTGTCTATCCTGTACCCTGGTCTATTGTATTGTGTTAAACTGTCTGTCCTGTTACCCTGGTATATTGTATTGTGTTAACCTGCCTGTCCTGTTACCCTCGTCAATTGTATTGTGTTAACCTGCCTATCCTGTTACCCTGGTCTATTGTATTGTGTTAACCTGCCTGTCCTGTTTACCCTGGTCTATTGTATTGTGTTAAACTGTCTGTCCTGTTACCCTGGTCTATTGTATTGTGTAAACCTGCCTGTCCAGTTTACCCTGGTCTATTGTATTGTGTTAACCTGCCTGTCCTGTTACCCTGGTCTATTGTATTGTGTTAACCTGCCTGTCCTGTTACCCTGGTCTATTGTATTGTGTTAACCTGCCTGTCCTGTTACCCTGGTCTATTGTATTGTGTTAACCTGCCTGTCCAGTTACCCTGGTCTATTGTATTGTGTTAACCTGCCTGTCCTGTATCCTGTTACCCTGGTCTCTTGTATTGTGTAAACCTGCCTGTCCTGTTAACCTGGTCTATTGTATTGTGTTAACCTGAATGTCCTCTGTCCTGTTACCCTGGTCTATTGTATTGTGTTAACCTGCCTGTCCTGTTACCCTGGTCTATTGTATTGTGTTAACCTGCCTGTCCTGTTACCCTGGTCTATTGTATTGTGTTAACCTGCCTGTCCTGTTACCCTGGTCTATTGTATTGTGTTAACCTGCCTGTCCAGTTACCCTGGTCTATTGTATTGTGTTAACCTGCCTGTACAGTATCCTGTTACCCTGGTCTGTTGTATTGTGTTAACCTGCCTGTCCTGTTACTCTCGTCAATTGTATTGTGTTAACCTGCCTATCCTGTTACCCTGGTCTATTGTATTGTGTTGACCTGCCTGTCCTGTTTACCCTGGTCTATTGTATTGTGTAAACCTAAATGTCCTGTTAACCTGGTCTATTGTATTGTGTTAACCTGCATGTCCTGTGTCCTGTTACCCTGGTCTATTGTATTGTGTTAACCTGCATGTCCTGTGTCCTGTTACCCTGGTCTAATGTATTGTATTAACCTGCCTGTCCCGTGTCCTGTTACCTTGGTCTAATGTATTGTGTTAACCTGCCTGTCCTGTTACCCTTGTCTATTGTATTGTGTTAACCTGCCTGTCCTGTTTACCCTGGTCTATTGTATTGTGTTAACCTGCCTGTCCTGTTAGCATGGTCTATTGTATTGTGTTAACCTGCCTGTCCTGTTACCCTGGTCTATTGTATTGTGTTAACCTGCCTGTCCAGTTACCCTGGTCTATTGTATTGTGTTAACCTGCCTGTCCTGTTTACCCTGGTCTATTGTATTGTGTAAACCTGCCTGTCCCGTGTCCTGTTACCTTGGTCTAATGTATTGTGTTAAGTCCTGTTACCCTGGTCAATTGCATTGTGTTAAACTGTCTGTCCTGTTACCCTGGTCTATTGTATTGTGTAAACCTGTCTGTCCTGTTTACCCTGGTCTATTGTATTGTGTTAACCTGCCTGTCCTGTTACCCTGGTCTTTTTTATTGTGTTAACCTACCTGTTCTGCTACCCTGGTCTAATGTATTGTGTTAACCTGCCTGTCCTGTGTCCTGTTACCCTGGTCTATTGTATTGTGTTAACCTGCTTGTCCTGTGTCCTGTTAACCTGGTCTAATGTATTGTATTAACCCGCCTGTCCTGTTACCCTGGTCTATTGTATTGTGTTCGCCTGCCTGTCCTGTTTACCCTGGTCTATTGTATTGTGTAAACCTGCCTGTCCCGTGTCCTGTTACCTTGGTCTAATGTATTGTGTTAAGTCCTGTTACCCTGGTCAATTGTATTGGTTTAACCTGTCTATCCTGTACCCTGGTCTATTGTATTGTGTTAAACTGTCTGTCCTGTTACCCTGGTCTATTGTATTGTGTTAACCTGCCTGTCCAGTTACCCTGGTCTATTGTATTGTGTTAACCTGCCTGTCCTGTGTCCTGTTACCCTGGTATATTGTATTGTGTTAACCTGCCTGTCCTGTTACCCTCGTCAATTGTATTGTGTTAACCTGCCTATCCTGTTACCCTGGTCTATTGTATTGTGTTAACCTGCCTGTCCTGTTTACCCTGGTCTATTGTATTGTGTTAAACTGTCTGTCCTGTTACCCTGGTCTATTGTATTGTGTAAACCTGCCTGTCCAGTTTACCCTGGTCTATTGTATTGTGTTAACCTGCCTGTCCTGTTACCCTGGTCTATTGTATTGTGTTAACCTGCCTGTCCTGTTACCCTGGTCTATTGTATTGTGTTAACCTGCCTGTCCTGTTACCCTGGTCTATTGTATTGTGTTAACCTGCCTGTCCAGTTACCCTGGTCTATTGTATTGTGTTAACCTGCCTGTCCTGTATCCTGTTACCCTGGTCTCTTGTATTGTGTTAACCTGCCTGTCCTGTTACTCTCGTCAATTGTATTGTCTTAACCTGCCTATCCTGTTACCCTGGTCTATTGTATTGTGTTGACCTGCCTGTCCTGTTTACCCTGGTCTATTGAATTGTGTAAACCTAAATGTCCTGTTAACCTGGTCTATTGTATTGTGTTAACCTGCATGTCCTGTGTCCTGTTACCCTGGTCTATTGTATTGTGTTAACCTGCATGTCCTGTGTCCTGTTACCCTTGTCTAATGTATTGTATTAACCTGCCTGTCCCGTGTCCTGTTACCTTGGTCTAATGTATTGTGTTAAGTCCTGTTACCCTGGTCAATTGTAATGTGTTAACCTGCCTATCCTGTTACCCTGGTCTATTGTATTGTGTTAACCTGCCTGTCCTGTTTACCATGGTCTATTGTATTGTGTTCAACTGTCTGTCCTGTTACCCTGGTCTATTGTATTGTGTAAACCCGCCTTTCCTGTTTACCCCGGTCTATTGTATTGTGTAAACCTGCCTGTCCTGTTTACCCTGGTCTATTCTGTTGTGTTAACCTGCCTGTCCTGTGTCCTGTTACCCTGGTCTATTGTATTGTGTTAACCTGCCTGTCCTGTTACCCTTGTCTATTGTATAGTTTTAACCTGCCTGTCCTGTTTACCCTGGTCTATTGTATTGTGTTAACCTGCCTGTCCTGTTACCCTGGTCTATTGTATTGTGTTAACCTGCCTGTCCTGTTACCCTGGTCTATTGTATTGTGTTAACCTGTCTGTCCTGTTACCCTGGTCTATTGTATTGTGTAAAGCTGTCTGTCCTGTTTACCCTGGTCTATTGTATTGTGTTAACCTGCCTGTCCTGTTTACCCCGGTCTATTGTATTGTGTTAACCTGCCTGTCCTGTTACCCTGGTCTTTTTTATTGTGTTAACCTACCTGTTCTGCTACCCTGGTCTAATGTATTGTGTTAACCTGCCTGTCCTGTGTCCTGTTACCCTGGTCTATTGTATTGTGTTAATAACCTGCTTGTCCTGTGTCCTGTTAACCTGGTCTAATGTATTGTATTAACCCGCCTGTCCTGTTACCCTGGTCTATTGTATTGTGTTCGCCTGCCTGTCCTGTTACTCTGGTCAATTGTATTGTGTTAACCTGCCTATCCTGTTACCCTGGTCTATTGTATTGTCTTAACCTGCCTGTCCTGTTTACCATGGTCTATTGTATTGTGTTCAACTGTCTGTCCTGTTACCCTGGTCTATTGTATTGTGTAAACCCGCCTGTCCTGTTTACCCCGGTCTATTGTATTGTGTAAACCTGCCTGTCCTGTTTACCCTGGTCTATTCTGTTGTGTTAACCTGCCTGTCCTGTGTCCTGTTACCCTGGTCTATTGTATTGTGTTAACCTGCCTGTCCTGTTACCCTTGTCTATTGTATTGTGTTAACCTGCCTGTCCTGTTTACCCTGGTCTATTGTATTGTGTTAACCTGCCTGTCCTGTTAGCATGGTCTATTGTATTGTGTTAACCTGCCTGTCCTATTACCCTGGTCTATTGTATTGTGTTAACCTGCCTGTCCAGTTACCCTGGTCTATTGTATTGTGTTAACCTGCCTGTCCTGTTTACCTTGGTCTATTGTATTGTGTTAACCTTTCTGTCCTGTTACCCTGGTCTATTGTATTGTGTAAACCTGTCTGTCCTGTTACCCTGGTCTATTGTATTGTGTTAACCTGCCTGTCCTGTTTACCCCAGTCTATTGTATTGTGTTAACCTGCCTGTCCTGTTACCCTGGTCTTTTTTATTGTGTTAACCTACCTGTTCTGCTACCCTGGTCTAATGTATTGTGTTAACCTGCCTGTCCTGTGTCCTGTTACCCTGGTCTATTGTATTGTGTTAACCTGCTTGTCCTGTGTCCTGTTAACCTGGTCTAATGTATTGTATTAACCCGCCTGTCCTGTTACCCTGGTCTATTGTATTGTGTTCGCCTGCCTGTCCTGTTACCCTGGTCTATTGTATTGTGTTAACGTGCCTGTCCCTTGTCCTGTTACCTTGGTCTAATGTATTGTGTTAAGTCCTGTTACCCTGGTCAATTGTATTGGTTTAACCTGTCTATCCTGTACCCTGGTCTATTGTATTGTGTTAAACTGTCTGTCCTGTTTACCCTGGTCTATTGTATTGTGTTAAACTGTCTGTCCTGTTACCCTGGTCTATTGTATTGTGTAAACCTGCCTGTCCAGTTTACCCTGGTCTATTGTATTGTGTAAACCTGCCTGTCCTGTTAACCTGGTCTATTGTATTGTGTTAACCTGAATGTCCTCTGTCCTGTTACCCTGGTCTATTGTATTGTGTTAACCTGCCTGTCCTGTTACCCTGGTCTATTGTATTGTGTTAACCTGCCTGTCCTGTTACCCTGGTCTATTGTATTGTGTTAACCTGCCTGTCCTGTTACCCTGGTCTATTGTATTGTGTTAACCTGCCTGTCCAGTTACCCTGGTCTATTGTATTGTGTTAACCTGCCTGTCCTGTATCCTGTTACCCTGGTCTCTTGTATTGTGTTAACCTGCCTGTCCTGTTACTCTCGTCAATTGTATTGTGTTAACCTGCCTATCCTGTTACCCTGGTCTATTGTATTGTGTTGACCTGCCTGTCCTGTTTACCCTGGTCTATTGTATTGTGTAAACCTAAATGTCCTGTTAACCTGGTCTATTGTATTGTGTTAACCTGCATGTCCTGTGTCCTGTTACCCTGGTCTATTGTATTGTGTTAACCTGCATGTCCTGTGTCCTGTTACCCTGGTCTAATGTATTGTATTAACCTGCCTGTCCCGTGTCCTGTTACCTTGGTCTAATGTATTGTGTTAACCTGCCTGTCCTGTTACCCTTGTCTATTGTATTGTGTTAACCTGCCTGTCCTGTTTACCCTGGTCTATTGTTTTGTGTTAACCTGCCTGTCCTGTTAGCATGGTCTATTGTATTGTGTTAACCTGCCTGTCCTGTTACCCTGGTCTATTGTATTGTGTTAACCTGCCTGTCCAGTTACCCTGGTCTATTGTATTGTGTTAACCTGCCTGTCCTGTTTACCCTGGTCTATTGTATTGTGTAAACCTGCCTGTCCCGTGTCCTGTTACCTTGGTCTAATGTATTGTGTTAAGTCCTGTTACCCTGGTCAATTGTATTGTGTTAAACTGTCTGTCCTGTTACCCTGGTCTATTGTATTGTGTAAACCTGTCTGTCCTGTTTACCCTGGTCTATTGTATTGTGTTAACCTGCCTGTCCTGTTACCCTGGTCTTTTTTATTGTGTTAACCTACCTGTTCTGCTACCCTGGTCTAATGTATTGTGTTAACCTGCCTGTCCTGTGTCCTGTTACCCTGGTCTATTGTATTGTGTTAACCTGCTTGTCCTGTGTCCTGTTAACCTGGTCTAATGTATTGTATTAACCCGCCTGTCCTGTTACCCTGGTCTATTGTATTGTGTTCGCCTGCCTGTCCTGTTTACCCTGGTCTATTGTATTGTGTAAACCTGCCTGTCCCGTGTCCTGTTACCTTGGTCTAATGTATTGTGTTAAGTCCTGTTACCCTGGTCAATTGTATTGGTTTAACCTGTCTATCCTGTACCCTGGTCTATTGTATTGTGTTAAACTGTCTGTCCTGTTACCCTGGTCTATTGTATTGTGTTAACCTGCCTGTCCAGTTACCCTGGTCTATTGTATTGTGTTAACCTGCCTGTCCTGTGTCCTGTTACCCTGGTATATTGTATTGTGTTAACCTGCCTGTCCTGTTACCCTCGTCAATTGTATTGTGTTAACCTGCCTATCCTGTTACCCTGGTCTATTGTATTGTGTTAAACTGTCTGTCCTGTTACCCTGGTCTATTGTATTGTGTAAACCTGCCTGTCCAGTTTACCCTGGTCTATTGTATTGTGTTAACCTGCCTGTCCTGTTACCCTGGTCTATTGTATTGTGTTAACCTGCCTGTCCTGTTACCCTGGTCTATTGTATTGTGTTAACCTGCCTGTCCTGTTACCCTGGTCTATTGTATTGTGTTAACCTGCCTGTCCAGTTACCCTGGTCTATTGTATTGTGTTAACCTGCCTGTCCTGTATCCTGTTACCCTGGTCTCTTGTATTGTGTAAACCTGCCTGTCCTGTTAACCTGGTCTATTGTATTGTGTTAACCTGAATGTCCTCTGTCCTGTTACCCTGGTCTATTGTATTGTGTTAACCTGCCTGTCCTGTTACCCTGGTCTATTGTATTGTGTTAACCTGCCTGTCCAGTTACCCTGGTCTATTGTATTGTGTTAACCTGCCTGTCCTGTATCCTGTTACCCTGGTCTCTTGTATTGTGTTAACCTGCCTGTCCTGTTACTCTCGTCAATTGTATTGTGTTAACCTGCCTATCCTGTTACCCTGGTCTATTGTATTGTGTTGACCTGCCTGTCCTGTTTACCCTGGTCTATTGTATTGTGTAAACCTAAATGTCCTGTTAACCTGGTCTATTGTATTGTGTTAACCTGCATGTCCTGTGTCCTGTTACCCTGGTCTATTGTATTGTGTTAACCTGCATGTCCTGTGTCCTGTTACCCTGGTCTAATGTATTGTATTAACCTGCCTGTCCCGTGTCCTGTTACCTTGGTCTAATGTATTGTGTTAACCTGCCTGTCCTGTTACCCTTGTCTATTGTATTGTGTTAACCTGCCTGTCCTGTTTACCCTGGTCTATTGTATTGTGTTAACCTGCCTGTCCTGTTAGCATGGTCTATTGTATTGTGTTAACCTGCCTGTCCTGTTACCCTGGTCTATTGTATTGTGTTAACCTGCCTGTCCAGTTACCCTGGTCTATTGTATTGTGTTAACCTGCCTGTCCTGTTTACCCTGGTCTATTGTATTGTGTAAACCTGCCTGTCCCGTGTCCTGTTACCTTGGTCTAATGTATTGTGTTAAGTCCTGTTACCCTGGTCAATTGTATTGTGTTAAACTGTCTGTCCTGTTACCCTGGTCTATTGTATTGTGTAAACCTGTCTGTCCTGTTTACCCTGGTCTATTGTATTGTGTTAACCTGCCTGTCCTGTTACCCTGGTCTTTTTTATTGTGTTAACCTACCTGTTCTGCTACCCTGGTCTAATGTATTGTGTTAACCTGCCTGTCCTGTGTCCTGTTACCCTGGTCTATTGTATTGTGTTAACCTGCCTGTCCTGTGTCCTGTTAACCTGGTCTAATGTATTGTATTAACCCGCCTGTCCTGTTACCCTGGTCTATTGTATTGTGTTCGCCTGCCTGTCCTGTTTACCCTGGTCTATTGTATTGTGTAAACCTGCCTGTCCCGTGTCCTGTTACCTTGGTCTAATGTATTGTGTTAAGTCCTGTTACCCTGGTCAATTGTATTGGTTTAACCTGTCTATCCTGTACCCTGGTCTATTGTATTGTGTTAAACTGTCTGTCCTGTTACCCTGGTCTATTGTATTGTGTTAACCTGCCTGTCCTGTTACCCTCGTCAATTGTATTGTGTTAACCTGCCTATCCTGTTACCCTGGTCTATTGTATTGTGTTAACCTGCCTGTCCAGTTACCCTGGTCTATTGTATTGTGTTAACCTGCCTGTCCTGTTTACCCTGGTCTATTGTATTGTGTAAACCTGCCTGTCCCGTGTCCTGTTACCTTGGTCTAATGTATTGTGTTAAGTCCTGTTACCCTGGTCAATTGTATTGTGTTAAACTGTCTGTCCTGTTACCCTGGTCTATTGTATTGTGTAAACCTGTCTGTCCTGTTTACCCTGGTCTATTGTATTGTGTTAACCTGCCTGTCCTGTTACCCTGGTCTTTTTTATTGTGTTAACCTACCTGTTCTGCTACCCTGGTCTAATGTATTGTGTTAACCTGCCTGTCCTGTGTCCTGTTACCCTGGTCTATTGTATTGTGTTAACCTGCCTGTCCTGTGTCCTGTTAACCTGGTCTAATGTATTGTATTAACCCGCCTGTCCTGTTACCCTGGTCTATTGTATTGTGTTCGCCTGCCTGTCCTGTTTACCCTGGTCTATTGTATTGTGTAAACCTGCCTGTCCCGTGTCCTGTTACCTTGGTCTAATGTATTGTGTTAAGTCCTGTTACCCTGGTCAATTGTATTGGTTTAACCTGTCTATCCTGTACCCTGGTCTATTGTATTGTGTTAAACTGTCTGTCCTGTTACCCTGGTATATTGTATTGTGTTAACCTGCCTGTCCTGTTACCCTCGTCAATTGTATTGTGTTAACCTGCCTATCCTGTTACCCTGGTCTATTGTATTGTGTTAACCTGCCTGTCCTGTTTACCCTGGTCTATTGTATTGTGTTAAACTGTCTGTCCTGTTACCCTGGTCTATTGTATTGTGTAAACCTGCCTGTCCAGTTTACCCTGGTCTATTGTATTGTGTTAACCTGCCTGTCCTGTTACCCTGGTCTATTGTATTGTGTTAACCTGCCTGTCCTGTTACCCTGGTCTATTGTATTGTGTTAACCTGCCTGTCCTGTTACCCTGGTCTATTGTATTGTGTTAACCTGCCTGTCCAGTTACCCTGGTCTATTGTATTGTGTTAACCTGCCTGTCCTGTATCCTGTTACCCTGGTCTCTTGTATTGTGTAAACCTGCCTGTCCTGTTAACCTGGTCTATTGTATTGTGTTAACCTGAATGTCCTCTGTCCTGTTACCCTGGTCTATTGTATTGTGTTAACCTGCCTGTCCTGTTACCCTGGTCTATTGTATTGTGTTAACCTGCCTGTCCTGTTACCCTGGTCTATTGTATTGTGTTAACCTGCCTGTCCTGTTACCCTGGTCTATTGTATTGTGTTAACCTGCCTGTCCAGTTACCCTGGTCTATTGTATTGTGTTAACCTGCCTGTACAGTATCCTGTTACCCTGGTCTGTTGTATTGTGTTAACCTGCCTGTCCTGTTACTCTCGTCAATTGTATTGTGTTAACCTGCCTATCCTGTTACCCTGGTCTATTGTATTGTGTTGACCTGCCTGTCCTGTTTACCCTGGTCTATTGTATTGTGTAAACCTAAATGTCCTGTTAACCTGGTCTATTGTATTGTGTTAACCTGCATGTCCTGTGTCCTGTTACCCTGGTCTATTGTATTGTGTTAACCTGCATGTCCTGTGTCCTGTTACCCTGGTCTAATGTATTGTATTAACCTGCCTGTCCCGTGTCCTGTTACCTTGGTCTAATGTATTGTGTTAACCTGCCTGTCCTGTTACCCTTGTCTATTGTATTGTGTTAACCTGCCTGTCCTGTTTACCCTGGTCTATTGTATTGTGTTAACCTGCCTGTCCTGTTAGCATGGTCTATTGTATTGTGTTAACCTGCCTGTCCTGTTACCCTGGTCTATTGTATTGTGTTAACCTGCCTGTCCAGTTACCCTGGTCTATTGTATTGTGTTAACCTGCCTGTCCTGTTTACCCTGGTCTATTGTATTGTGTAAACCTGCCTGTCCCGTGTCCTGTTACCTTGGTCTAATGTATTGTGTTAAGTCCTGTTACCCTGGTCAATTGCATTGTGTTAAACTGTCTGTCCTGTTACCCTGGTCTATTGTATTGTGTAAACCTGTCTGTCCTGTTTACCCTGGTCTATTGTATTGTGTTAACCTGCCTGTCCTGTTACCCTGGTCTTTTTTATTGTGTTAACCTACCTGTTCTGCTACCCTGGTCTAATGTATTGTGTTAACCTGCCTGTCCTGTGTCCTGTTACCCTGGTCTATTGTATTGTGTTAACCTGCTTGTCCTGTGTCCTGTTAACCTGGTCTAATGTATTGTATTAACCCGCCTGTCCTGTTACCCTGGTCTATTGTATTGTGTTCGCCTGCCTGTCCTGTTTACCCTGGTCTATTGTATTGTGTAAACCTGCCTGTCCCGTGTCCTGTTACCTTGGTCTAATGTATTGTGTTAAGTCCTGTTACCCTGGTCAATTGTATTGGTTTAACCTGTCTATCCTGTACCCTGGTCTATTGTATTGTGTTAAACTGTCTGTCCTGTTACCCTGGTCTATTGTATTGTGTTAACCTGCCTGTCCAGTTACCCTGGTCTATTGTATTGTGTTAACCTGCCTGTCCTGTGTCCTGTTACCCTGGTATATTGTATTGTGTTAACCTGCCTGTCCTGTTACCCTCGTCAATTGTATTGTGTTAACCTGCCTATCCTGTTACCCTGGTCTATTGTATTGTGTTAACCTGCCTGTCCTGTTTACCCTGGTCTATTGTATTGTGTTAAACTGTCTGTCCTGTTACCCTGGTCTATTGTATTGTGTAAACCTGCCTGTCCAGTTTACCCTGGTCTATTGTATTGTGTTAACCTGCCTGTCCTGTTACCCTGGTCTATTGTATTGTGTTAACCTGCCTGTCCTGTTACCCTGGTCTATTGTATTGTGTTAACCTGCCTGTCCTGTTACCCTGGTCTATTGTATTGTGTTAACCTGCCTGTCCAGTTACCCTGGTCTATTGTATTGTGTTAACCTGCCTGTCCTGTATCCTGTTACCCTGGTCTCTTGTATTGTGTTAACCTGCCTGTCCTGTTACTCTCGTCAATTGTATTGTCTTAACCTGCCTATCCTGTTACCCTGGTCTATTGTATTGTGTTGACCTGCCTGTCCTGTTTACCCTGGTCTATTGAATTGTGTAAACCTAAATGTCCTGTTAACCTGGTCTATTGTATTGTGTTAACCTGCATGTCCTGTGTCCTGTTACCCTGGTCTATTGTATTGTGTTAACCTGCATGTCCTGTGTCCTGTTACCCTTGTCTAATGTATTGTATTAACCTGCCTGTCCCGTGTCCTGTTACCTTGGTCTAATGTATTGTGTTAAGTCCTGTTACCCTGGTCAATTGTAATGTGTTAACCTGCCTATCCTGTTACCCTGGTCTATTGTATTGTGTTAACCTGCCTGTCCTGTTTACCATGGTCTATTGTATTGTGTTCAACTGTCTGTCCTGTTACCCTGGTCTATTGTATTGTGTAAACCCGCCTTTCCTGTTTACCCCGGTCTATTGTATTGTGTAAACCTGCCTGTCCTGTTTACCCTGGTCTATTCTGTTGTGTTAACCTGCCTGTCCTGTGTCCTGTTACCCTGGTCTATTGTATTGTGTTAACCTGCCTGTCCTGTTACCCTTGTCTATTGTATAGTTTTAACCTGCCTGTCCTGTTTACCCTGGTCTATTGTATTGTGTTAACCTGCCTGTCCTGTTACCCTGGTCTATTGTATTGTGTTAACCTGCCTGTCCTGTTACCCTGGTCTATTGTATTGTGTTAACCTGTCTGTCCTGTTACCCTGGTCTATTGTATTGTGTAAAGCTGTCTGTCCTGTTTACCCTGGTCTATTGTATTGTGTTAACCTGCCTGTCCTGTTTACCCCGGTCTATTGTATTGTGTTAACCTGCCTGTCCTGTTACCCTGGTCTTTTTTATTGTGTTAACCTACCTGTTCTGCTACCCTGGTCTAATGTATTGTGTTAACCTGCCTGTCCTGTGTCCTGTTACCCTGGTCTATTGTATTGTGTTAATAACCTGCTTGTCCTGTGTCCTGTTAACCTGGTCTAATGTATTGTATTAACCCGCCTGTCCTGTTACCCTGGTCTATTGTATTGTGTTCGCCTGCCTGTCCTGTTACTCTGGTCAATTGTATTGTGTTAACCTGCCTATCCTGTTACCCTGGTCTATTGTATTGTCTTAACCTGCCTGTCCTGTTTACCATGGTCTATTGTATTGTGTTCAACTGTCTGTCCTGTTACCCTGGTCTATTGTATTGTGTAAACCCGCCTGTCCTGTTTACCCCGGTCTATTGTATTGTGTAAACCTGCCTGTCCTGTTTACCCTGGTCTATTCTGTTGTGTTAACCTGCCTGTCCTGTGTCCTGTTACCCTGGTCTATTGTATTGTGTTAACCTGCCTGTCCTGTTACCCTTGTCTATTGTATTGTGTTAACCTGCCTGTCCTGTTTACCCTGGTCTATTGTATTGTGTTAACCTGCCTGTCCTGTTAGCATGGTCTATTGTATTGTGTTAACCTGCCTGTCCTATTACCCTGGTCTATTGTATTGTGTTAACCTGCCTGTCCAGTTACCCTGGTCTATTGTATTGTGTTAACCTGCCTGTCCTGTTTACCTTGGTCTATTGTATTGTGTTAACCTTTCTGTCCTGTTACCCTGGTCTATTGTATTGTGTAAACCTGTCTGTCCTGTTACCCTGGTCTATTGTATTGTGTTAACCTGCCTGTCCTGTTTACCCCAGTCTATTGTATTGTGTTAACCTGCCTGTCCTGTTACCCTGGTCTTTTTTATTGTGTTAACCTACCTGTTCTGCTACCCTGGTCTAATGTATTGTGTTAACCTGCCTGTCCTGTGTCCTGTTACCCTGGTCTATTGTATTGTGTTAACCTGCTTGTCCTGTGTCCTGTTAACCTGGTCTAATGTATTGTATTAACCCGCCTGTCCTGTTACCCTGGTCTATTGTATTGTGTTCGCCTGCCTGTCCTGTTACCCTGGTCTATTGTATTGTGTTAACGTGCCTGTCCCTTGTCCTGTTACCTTGGTCTAATGTATTGTGTTAAGTCCTGTTACCCTGGTCAATTGTATTGGTTTAACCTGTCTATCCTGTACCCTGGTCTATTGTATTGTGTTAAACTGTCTGTCCTGTTACCCTGGTCTATTGTATTGTGTTAACCTGCCTGTCCAGTTACCCTGGTCTATTGTATTGTGTTATCCTGCCTGTCCTGTGTCCTGTTACCCTGGTATATTGTATTGTGTTAACCTGCCTGTCCTGTTACCCTCGTCAATTGTGTTGTGTTAACCTGCCTATCCTGTTACCCTGGTCTATTGTATTGTGTTAACCTGCCTGTCCTGTTTACCCTGGTCTATTGTATTGTGTTAAACTGTCTGTCCTGTTACCCTGGTCTATTGTATTGTGTAAATGCCTGTCCTGTTTACCCTGGTCTTTTGTATTGTGTAAACCTGCCTGTCCTGTTAACCTGGTCTATTGTATTGTGTTAACCTGCATGTCCTGTGTCCTGTTACCCGGGTCTATTGTATTGTGTTAACCTGCCTGTCCTGTTACCCTGGTCTATTGTATTGTGTTAACCTGCCTGTCCTGTTACCCTGGTCTATTGTATTGTGTTAACCTGCCTGTCCTGTTTACCCTGGTCTATTGTATTGTGTAAACCTGCCTGTCCTGTTAACCTGGTCTATTGTATTGTGTTAACCTGCCTATCCTGTGTCCTGTTACCCTGGTCTATTGTATTGTGTTAACCTGCCTGTCCTGTGTCCTGTTACCCTGGTCTAATGTATTGTATTAACCAGCCTGTCCTGTTACCCTGGTCTATTATATTGTGTTCGCCTGCCTGTCCTGTTACCCTGGTCTAGTGTATTGTGTTAACCTGCCTGTCCCGTGTCCTGTTACCTTGGTCTAATGTTTTGTGTTAAGTCCTGTTACCCTGGTCAATTGTATTGTGTTAACCTGCCTGTCCTGTTTACCCTGGTCTATTGTATTGTGTTAAACTGTCTGTCGTGTTACCCTGGTCTATTGTATTGTGCAAACCTGCCTGTCCTGTTTACCCTGGTCTATTGTATTGTGTTAACCTGCCTGTACTGTTAACCTGGTGTATTGTATTGTGTTAACCTGCCTGTCCTGTTACCCTGGTCTATTGTATTGTGTTAACCTGCCTGTCATTTGTCCTGTTACCCTGGTCTATTGTATTGTGCTAACCTGCCTGTCCTGTTACCCTGGTCAATTGTATTGTGTTAACCTGCCTGTCCTGTTTCCTGTTACTCTGGTCTATTGTATTTTGTTAACCTGCCTATCCTGTTACCCTGGTATATTGTATTGTGTTAACCTGCCTGTCCTGTTACCCTGGTCAATTGTATTGTGTTAACCTGCCTGTCATTTGTCCTGTTACCCTGGTCTATTGTATTGTGTTAACCTGCCTATCCTGTTACCCTGGTATATTGTATTGTGTTAACCTGCCTGTCCTGTTACCCTCGTCAATTGTATTGTGTTGACCTGCCTATCCTGTTACCCTGGTCTATTGTATTGTGTTAACCTGTCTGTCCTGTTACCCTGGTCTATTCTGTTGTGTTAACCTGCCTGTCCTGTGTCCTGTTACCCTGGTCTATTGTATTGTGTTAACCTGCCTGTCCTGTTACCCTTGTCTATTGTATTGTGTTAACCTGCCTGTCCTGTTTACCCTGGTCTATTGTATTGTGTTAACCTGCCTGTCCTGTTAGCATGGTCTATTGTATTGTGTTAACCTGCCTGTCCTATTACCCTGGTCTATTGTATTGTGTTAACCTGCCTGTCCAGTTACCCTGGTCTATTGTATTGTGTTAACCTGCCTGTCCTGTTTACCTTGGTCTATTGTATTGTGTTAACCTTTCTGTCCTGTTACCCTGGTCTATTGTATTGTGTAAACCTGTCTGTCCTGTTACCCTGGTCTATTGTATTGTGTTAACCTGCCTGTCCTGTTTACCCCAGTCTATTGTATTGTGTTAACCTGCCTGTCCTGTTACCCTGGTCTTTTTTATTGTGTTAACCTACCTGTTCTGCTACCCTGGTCTAATGTATTGTGTTAACCTGCCTGTCCTGTGTCCTGTTACCCTGGTCTATTGTATTGTGTTAACCTGCTTGTCCTGTGTCCTGTTAACCTGGTCTAATGTATTGTATTAACCCGCCTGTCCTGTTACCCTGGTCTATTGTATTGTGTTCGCCTGCCTGTCCTGTTACCCTGGTCTATTGTATTGTGTTAACGTGCCTGTCCCTTGTCCTGTTACCTTGGTCTAATGTATTGTGTTAAGTCCTGTTACCCTGGTCAATTGTATTGGTTTAACCTGTCTATCCTGTACCCTGGTCTATTGTATTGTGTTAAACTGTCTGTCCTGTTACCCTGGTCTATTGTATTGTGTTAACCTGCCTGTCCAGTTACCCTGGTCTATTGTATTGTGTTATCCTGCCTGTCCTGTGTCCTGTTACCCTGGTATATTGTATTGTGTTAACCTGCCTGTCCTGTTACCCTCGTCAATTGTGTTGTGTTAACCTGCCTATCCTGTTACCCTGGTCTATTGTATTGTGTTAACCTGCCTGTCCTGTTTACCCTGGTCTATTGTATTGTGTTAAACTGTCTGTCCTGTTACCCTGGTCTATTGTATTGTGTAAATGCCTGTCCTGTTTACCCTGGTCTTTTGTATTGTGTAAACCTGCCTGTCCTGTTAACCTGGTCTATTGTATTGTGTTAACCTGCATGTCCTGTGTCCTGTTACCCGGGTCTATTGTATTGTGTTAACCTGCCTGTCCTGTTACCCTGGTCTATTGTATTGTGTTAACCTGCCTGTCCTGTTACCCTGGTCTATTGTATTGTGTTAACCTGCCTGTCCTGTTTACCCTGGTCTATTGTATTGTGTAAACCTGCCTGTCCTGTTAACCTGGTCTATTGTATTGTGTTAACCTGCCTATCCTGTGTCCTGTTACCCTGGTCTATTGTATTGTGTTAACCTGCCTGTCCTGTGTCCTGTTACCCTGGTCTAATGTATTGTATTAACCAGCCTGTCCTGTTACCCTGGTCTATTATATTGTGTTCGCCTGCCTGTCCTGTTACCCTGGTCTAGTGTATTGTGTTAACCTGCCTGTCCCGTGTCCTGTTACCTTGGTCTAATGTTTTGTGTTAAGTCCTGTTACCCTGGTCAATTGTATTGTGTTAACCTGCCTGTCCTGTTTACCCTGGTCTATTGTATTGTGTTAAACTGTCTGTCGTGTTACCCTGGTCTATTGTATTGTGCAAACCTGCCTGTCCTGTTTACCCTGGTCTATTGTATTGTGTTAACCTGCCTGTACTGTTAACCTGGTGTATTGTATTGTGTTAACCTGCCTGTCCTGTTACCCTGGTCTATTGTATTGTGTTAACCTGCCTGTCATTTGTCCTGTTACCCTGGTCTATTGTATTGTGCTAACCTGCCTGTCCTGTTACCCTGGTCAATTGTATTGTGTTAACCTGCCTGTCCTGTTTCCTGTTACTCTGGTCTATTGTATTTTGTTAACCTGCCTATCCTGTTACCCTGGTATATTGTATTGTGTTAACCTGCCTGTCCTGTTACCCTGGTCAATTGTATTGTGTTAACCTGCCTGTCATTTGTCCTGTTACCCTGGTCTATTGTATTGTGTTAACCTGCCTATCCTGTTACCCTGGTATATTGTATTGTGTTAACCTGCCTGTCCTGTTACCCTCGTCAATTGTATTGTGTTGACCTGCCTATCCTGTTACCCTGGTCTATTGTATTGTGTTAACCTGTCTGTCCTGTTACCCTGGTCTATTGTATTGTGTTAAACTGTCTGTCCTGTTACCCTGGTCTATTGTATTGTGTTAACCTGCCTGTCCTGTTACCCTCGTCAATTGTATTGTGTTAACCTGCCTATCCTGTTACCCTGGTCTATTGTATTGTGTAAATCTGCCTGTCCTGTTTACCCTGGTCTATTGTATTGTGTAAACCTGCCTGGCCTTTTAACCGGGTCAATTGTATTGTGTTAACCTGCATGTCCTGTGTCCTGTTACCCTGGTCTATTGTATTGTGTTAACCTGTCTGTCCTGTTACCCTGGTCTATTGTATTGTGTTAACCTGCCTGTCCTGTTACCCTGGTCTATTGTATTGTGTTAACCTGTCTGTCCTGTTACCCGGGTCTATTGTATTGTGTTAACCTGCCTGTCCTGGTACCCTGGTCTATTGTATTGTGTTAACCTGCCTGTCCTGTTACCCTGGTCTATTGTATTGTGTAAACCTGCCTGTCCTGTTAACCTGGTCTATCTATTGTGTAAACCTGCATGTCCTGTGTCCTGTTACCCTGGTCTATTGTATTGTGTTAACCTGCCTGTCCTGTTAACCTGGTCTATTGTATTGTGTTAACCTGCATATCCTGTGTCCTGTTACCCTGGTCTATTGTATTGTGTTAACCTGCCTGTCCTGTGTCATGTTACCCTGGTCTAATGTATTGTATTAACCCGCCTGTCCTGTTACCCTGGTCTATTGTATTGTGTTCGCCTGCCTGTCCTGTTACCCTGGTCTATTGTATTGTGTTAACCTGCCTGTCCCGTGTCCTGTTACCTTCGTCTAATGTATTGTGTTAAGTCCTGTTACCCTGGTCAATTGTATCGTGTTAAGTCCTGTTACCCTGGTCTATTGAATTGTGTTAACCTGCCTGTCCCGTGTCCTGTTACCTTGGTCTAATGTATTGTGTTAAGTCCTGTTACCCTGGTCAATTGTATTGGTTTAACCTGTCTATCCTGTACCCTGGTCTATTGTATTGTGTTAAACTGTCTGTCCTGTTACCCTGGTCTATTGTATTGTGTTAACCTGCCTGTCCAGTTACCCTGGTCTATTGTATTGTGTTAACCTGCCTGTCCTGTGTCCTGTTACCCTGGTATATTGTATTGTGTTAACCTGCCTGTCCTGTTACCCTCGTCAATTGTATTGTATTAACCTGCCTGTCCTGTTACCCTGGTCTATTGTATTGTGTTAACCTGCTTGTCTTGTTACCCTGGTCTATTGTATTGTATTAACCTGTCTATCCTGTTACCCTGGTCTATTGTATTGTGTAAACCTGCCTGTCTTGTTACCCTGGTCTATTGTATTGTGTTAACCTGCTTGTCCTGTTACCCTGGTCTATTGTATTGTGATAACCTGCCTGTCCTGTTACCCTGGTCTATTGTATTGTGTTAACCTGCCTGTCCTGTTACCCTGGTCTATTGTATTGTGTTAACCTGCCTGTCCTGTAACCCTGGTCTATTGTATTGTGTTAACCTGCCTGTCCAGTTACCCTGGTCTATTGTATTGTGTTAACCTGCCTGTCCTGTATCCTGTTACCCTGGTCTCTTGTATTGTGTTAACCTGCCTGTCCTGTTACCCTCGTCAATTGTATTGTCTTAACCTGCCTATCCTGTTACCCTGGTCTATTGTATTGTGTTGACCTGCCTGTCCTGTTTACCCTGGTCTATTGTATTGTGTAAACCTAAATGTCCTGTTAACCTGGTCTATTGTATTGTGTTAACCTGCATGTCCTGTGTCCTGTTACCCTGGTCTATTGTATTGTGTTAACCTGCATGTCCTGTGTCCTGTTACCCTGGTCTAATGTATTGTATTAACCTGCCTGTCCTGTGTCCTGTTACCTTGGTCTAATGTATTGTGTTAAGTCCTGTTACCCTGGTCAATTGTATTGTGTTAACCTGCCTATCCTGTTACCCTGGTCTATTGTATTGTGTTAACCTGCCTGTCCTGTTTACCATGGTCTATTGTATTGTGTTCAACTGTCTGTCCTGTTACCCTGGTCTATTGTATTGTGTAAACCCGCCTGTCCTGTTTACCCCGGTCTATTGTATTGTGTAAACCTGCCTGTCCTGTTTACCCTGGTCTATTCTGTTGTGTTAACCTGCCTGTCCTGTGTCCTGTTACCCTGGTCTATTGTATTGTGTTAACCTGCCTGTCCTGTTACCCTTGTCTATTGTATTGTGTTAACCTGCCTGTCCTGTTTACCCTGGTCTATTGTATTGTGTTAACCTGCCTGTCCTGTTACCCTGGTCTATTGTATTGTGTTAACCTGCCTGTCCTGTTACCCTGGTCTATTGTATTGTGTTAACCTGTCTGTCCTGTTACCCTGGTCTATTGTATTGTGTAAACCTGTCTGTCCTGTTTACCCTGGTCTATTGTACTGTGTTAACCTGCCTGTCCTGTTTACCCCGGTCTATTGTATTGTGTTAACCTGCCTGTCCTGTTACCCTGGTCTTTTTTATTGTGTTAACCTACCTGTTCTGCTACCCTGGTCTAATGTATTGTGTTAACCTGCCTGTCCTGTGTCCTGTTACCCTGGTCTATTGTATTGTGTTAACCTGCTTGTCCTGTGTCCTGTTAACCTGGTCTAATGTATTGTATTAACCCGCCTGTCCTGTTACCCTGGTCTATTGTATTGTGTTCGCCTGCCTGTCCTGTTACCCTGGTCAATTGTATTGTGTTAACCTGCCTATCCTGTTACCCTGGTCTATTGTATTGTGTTAACCTGCCTGTCCTGTTTACCATGGTCTATTGTATTGTGTTAACCTACCTGTTCTGCTACCCTGGTCTAATGTATTGTGTTAACCTGCCTGTCCTGTGTCCTGTTACCCTGGTCTATTGTATTGTGTTAACCTGCTTGTCCTGTGTCCTGTTAACCTGGTCTAATGTATTGTATTAACCCGCCTGTCCTGTTACCCTGGTCTATTGTATTGTGTTAACGTGCCTGTCCCTTGTCCTGTTACCTTGGTCTAATGTATTGTGTTAAGTCCTGTTACCCTGGTCAATTGTATTGGTTTAACCTGTCTATCCTGTACCCTGGTCTATTGTATTGTGTTAAACTGTCTGTCCTGTTACCCTGGTCTATTGTATTGTGTTAACCTGCCTGTCCAGTTACCCTGGTCTATTGTATTGTGTTTACCTGCCTGTCCTGTGTCCTGTTACCCTGGTATATTGTATTGTGTTAACCTGCCTGTCCTGTTACCCTCGTCAATTGTATTGTGTTAACCTGCCTATCCTGTTACCCTGGTCTATTGTATTGTGTTAACCTGCCTGTCCTGTTTACCCTGGTCTATTGTATTGTGTTAAACTGTCTGTCCTGTTACCCTGGTCTATTGTATTGTGTAAATGCCTGTCCTGTTTACCCTGGTCTTTTGTATTGTGTAAACCTGCCTGTCCTGTTAACCTGGTCTATTGTATTGTGTTAACCTGCCTATCCTGTGTCCTGTTACCCTGGTCTATTGTATTGTGTTAACCTGCCTGTCCTGTGTCCTTGTCACGATCGAGTGGCGGATTAACGGACCAAAATGCAGCAGTTGGAAAATATGCCATCTTCTTTTATTAACACCACGAACGAAGATGAACACGACACAAAAACACTTTACAAACTAACAAAATAACAAAACGACCGTGAAGCTACAAACGTTGTGCACAAACATACAGGCTACAAACGTTCTACATAGACAATTACCCACAACCAATGAGAGCCTATGGCTACCCTAAATAAGGCTCCCAATCAGAGACAACCGAAATCAGCTGTCTCTAATTGGGAACTCATTCAGGCCACCATAGACTCTCCTAGACAACTAAACATACATAGAAAACACTAGACACCTGTACTCCACACAAACCCATATACTATACAACAACCCATAACCCCTTTACCATATAAACACCCAACACCAACAAAACATAAACATTCCCCATGTCACACCCTGACCTAACTAAAATAATAAAGAAAACCAATAATACTAAGGCCAGGGTGTGACATAACCCCCCCCTTGAGGCGCGAACTCCGGGCGCACCATACACAGTCTAGGGGAGGGTCTGGGTGGGCTTCCATCCACGGTGGCGGCTCCGGCTCTGGTCGCGGTCCCCACGTCACCACAGTACCTAAACACCTCCTAGGCTTCCTCCAAACGACCCCCCTCCACCTTAACCCCATTGCATTCAGGGGCAGTTCCGGACTAAGGGGCAGTACCAGGGTAAGAGGCAGTACCAGGGTCAGGGGCAGTACTAGGGTCAGGGACAGTACCAGGGTCAGGGGCAGTACCAGGGTAAGGGGCAGCACCAGGGTAAGGGGCAGCACCAGGGTAAGGGGCAGCTCCGGACTGAGAAATGGCAGCTCCGGACTGAGGGACTGCAGCTCCGGACTGAGGGATGGCCCATGGCTGGATGACGGATCTGGCTGCTCATGGCTAGCTGACGGATCTGGCTGCTCATGGCTAGCTGACGGATCTGGCTGCTCATGGCTAGCTGACGGATCTGGCTGCTCATGGCTAGCTGACGGATCTGGCTGCTCATGGCTAGCTGACGGATCTGGCTGCTTATGGCTAGCTGACGGATCTGGCTGCTCATGGCTAGCTGACGGATCTGGCTGCTCATGGCTGGCTGACGGATCTGGCTGCTCATGGCTAGCTGACGGATCTGGCTGCTCCTGTCTGGTTGGCGGCTCTGGCAGATCCTGTCTGGTTGGCGGCTCTGGCAGATCCTGTCTGGTTGGCGGCTCTGGCAGATCCTGTCTGGTTGGCTGCTCTGGCAGATCCTGTCTGACGGACGGCTCTAGCGGCTCCTGTCTGGCTGGCGGCTCTAGCGGCTCCTGTCTGGCGGACGGCTCAGTGGGCTCATGGCAGACGGGCGGCTTTGCAGGCTCATGGCAGACGGGCGGCTTTGCAGGCTTATTGCAAACGGATGGCTCAGATGGCGCTGGGGAGACGGATGGCTCAGATGGCGCTGGGGAGACGGATGGCTCAGATGGCGCTGGGGAGACGAGCAGTTCAGTCATCGCTGTGCAGACGGCAGACTCCTGCCGGCTGAGGCGCACTGTAGGCCTGGTGCGTGGTGCCGGGACTGGTGGCACCGGGCTGGGGACACGCATCTCAGGGCTAGTGCGGGGAGCAGGAACAGGGCATACTGGACCCTGGGGACGCACATTAGGCCTAGTGCGTGGGGCCGGAACTGGTGGTACCGGACTGGGGACACGCATCTCAGGGCTAATGCGGGGAGCAGCAACAGGATGCACAGGACTCTGGAGACGCACAAAAGGCTTAGTGCGTGGTGCCGGAATTGGTGATACCGGGCTGGAGACACGCACCATAAGGCTAGTGCGTGGAGGAGGCACTGGTGGTACTGGGTTGGGGCGGGGAGGTGGCGCCGGAAATACCGGACCGTGCAGGCGTACTGGCTCTCTTGAGCATTGAGCCTGCCCAACCTTACCTGGTTGAATGCTCCCGGTCGCCCAACCAGTGCGGGGAGGTGGAATAACCCGCACCGGGCTATGTAGGCGAACCGGGGAAACCATGCGTAAGGCAGGTGCCATGTATGCCGGCCCGAGGAGACGCACTGGAGACCAGACGCGTTGAGCCGGCCTCATGACACCTGGCTCAATGCCCAATCTAGCCCTACCAGTGCGGGGAGGTGGAATAACCCGCACCGGACTATGCACACGTACAGGAGACACCGTGCGCTCTACTGCGTAACACGGTGTCTGCCCGTACTCCCGCTCTCCACGGTTAGCCTGGGAAGTGGGCGCAGGTCTCCTACCTGCCCTTGGCCCACAACCCCTTAGCCCCCCCCCAAGAAATTTTTGGGAGTTACTCACGGGCTTTTCGGGCTTCTGTGCAAGACGTGTCCCCTCATAATTCCGGTTTCGAGCTTGATTCTCCGGCTTCCATCCACGTCTCCTAGCTGCCTCCTTAAACCACCTCTCCTGGGCTGTGGCTGCCTCACCTTTCACACGAGAGCAGCGATATTCTCCAGTTTGCGCCCAAGGTCCATCTCTTTCCAATTCGTCCTCCCAACTCCAGAGATCCTGTGTAGGTAGGTCCTGTTGCCGCCTTCCATGCCGCTTGGTCCTATGGTGGGTAATTCTGTCACGATCGAGTGGCGGATTAACGGACCAAAATGCAGCAGTTGGAAAATATGCCATCTTCTTTTATTAACACCACGAACGAAGATGAACACGACACAAAAACACTTTACAAACTAACAAAATAACAAAACGACCGTGAAGCTACAAACGTTCTACATAGACAATTACCCACAACCAATGAGAGCCTATGGCTACCCTAAATAAGGCTCCCAATCAGAGACAACCGAAATCAGCTGTCTCTAATTGGGAACTCATTCAGGCCACCATAGACTCTCCTAGACAACTAAACATACATAGAAAACACTAGACACCTGTACTCCACACAAACCCATATACTATACAACAACCCATAACCCCTTTACCATATAAACACCCAACACCAACAAAACATAAACATTCCCCATGTCACACCCTGACCTAACTAAAATAATAAAGAAAACCAATAATACTAAGGCCAGGGTGTGACAGTCCTGTTACCCTGGTCTAATGTATTGTATTAACCAGCCTGTCCTGTTACCCTGGTCAATTGTATTGTGTTAACCTGCCTGTCCTGTTTACCCTGGTCTATTGTATTGTGTTAAACTGTCTGTCGTGTTACCCTGGTCTATTGTATTGTGCAAACCTGCCTGTCCTGTTTACCCTGGTCTATTGTATTGTGTTAACCTGCCTGTACTGTTAACCTGGTGTATTGTATTGTGTTAACCTGCCTGTCCTGTTACCCTGGTCTATTGTATTGTGTTAACCTGCCTGTCATTTGTCCTGTTACCCTGGTCTATTGTATTGTGTTAACCTGCCTGTCCTGTTACCCTGGTCAATTGTATTGTGTTAACCTGCCTGTCCTGTTTCCTGTTACTCTGGTCTATTGTATTGTGTTAACCTGCCTATCCTGTTACCCTGGTATATTGTATTGTGTTAACCTGCCTGTCCTGTTACCCTGGTCAATTGTATTGTGTTAACCTGCCTGTCATTTGTCCTGTTACCCTGGTCTATTGTATTGTGTTAACCTGCCTATCCTGTTACCCTGGTCTATTGTATTGTGTTAACCTGCCTATCCTGTTACCCTGGTCTATTGTATTGTGTTAACCTGTCTGTCCTGTTACCCTGGTCTATTGTATTGTGTTAAACTGTCTGTCCTGTTACCCTGGTCTATTGTATTGTGTAAACCTGCCTGTCCTGTTACCCTCGTCAATTGTATTGTGTTAACCTGCCTATCCTGTTACCCTGGTCTATTGTATTGTGTAAATCTGCCTGTCCTGTTTACCCTGGTCTATTGTATTGTGTAAACCTGCCTGGCCTGTTAACCGGGTCTATTGTATTGTGTTAACCTGCATGTCCTGTGTCCTGTTACCCTGGTCTATTGTATTGTGTTAACCTGTCTGTCCTGTTACCCTGGTCTATTGTATTGTGTTAACCTGCCTGTCCTGTTACCCTGGTCTATTGTATTGTGTTAACCTGTCTGTCCTGTTACCCGGGTCTATTGTATTGTGTTAACCTGCCTGTCCTGGTACCCTGGTCTATTGTATTGTGTTAACCTGCCTGTCCTGTTACCCTGGTCTATTGTATTGTGTAAACCTGCCTGTCCTGTTAACCTGGTCTATTGTATTGTGTAAACCTGCATGTCCTGTGTCCTGTTACCCTGGTCTATTGTATTGTGTCAACCTGCCTGTCCTGTTAACCTGGTCTATTGTATTGTGTTAACCTGCATATCCTGTGTCCTGTTACCCTGGTCTATTGTATTGTGTTAACCTGCCTGTCCTGTGTCATGTTACCCTGGTCTAATATATTGTATTAACCCGCCTGTCCTGTTACCCTGGTCTATTATATTGTGTTCGCCTGCCTGTCCTGTTACCCTGGTCTAGTGTATTGTGTTAACCTGCCTGTCCCGTGTCCTGTTACCTTGGTCTAATGTTTTGTGTTAAGTCCTGTTACCCTCGTCAATTGTATTGTGTTAAGCTGCCAGTCCTGTTTACCCAGGTCTATTGTATTGTGTTAAACTATCTGTCGTGTTACCGTGGTCTATTGTATTGTGCAAACCTGCCTGTCCTGTTTACCCTGGTCTATTGTATTGTGTTAACCTGCCTGTACTGTTAACCTGGTGAATTGTATTGTGTTAACCTGCCTGTCCTGTTACCCTGGTCTATTGTATTGTGTTAACCTGCCTGTCATTTGTCCTGTTACCCTGGTCTATTGTATTGTGTTAACCTGCCTGTCCTGTTACCCTGGTCAATTGTATTGTGTTAACCTGCCTGTTCTGTTTCCTGTTACTTTGGTCTATTGTATTGTGTTAACCTGCCTATCCTGTTACCCTGGTATATTTTATTGTGTTAACCTGCCTGTCCTGTTACCCTGGTCAATTGTATTGTGTTAACCTGCCTGTCATTTGTCCTGTTACCCTGGTCTATTGTATTGTGTTAACCTGCCTATCCTGTTACCCTGGTATATTGTATTGTGTTAACCTGCCTGTCCTGTTACCCTCGTCAATTGTATTGTGTTAACCTGCCTATCCTGTTACCCTGGTCTATTGTATTGTGTTAACCTGTCTGTCCTGTTACCCTGGTCTATTGTATTGTGTTAAACTGTCTGTCCTGTTACCCTGGTCTATTGTATTGTGTTAACCTGCCTGTCCTGTTACCCTCGTCAATTGTATTGTGTTAACCTGCCTATCCTGTTACCCTGGTCTATTGTATTGTGTAAATCTGCCTGTCCTGTTTACCCTGGTCTATTGTATTGTGTAAACCTGCCTGGCCTGTTAACCGGGTCTATTGTATTGTGTTAACCTGCATGTCCTGTGTCCTGTTACCCTGGTCTATTGTATTGTGTTAACCTGTCTGTCCTGTTACCCTGGTCTATTGTATTGTGTTAACCTGCCTGTCCTGTTACCCTGGTCTATTGTATTGTGTTAACCTGTCTGTCCTGTTACCCGGGTCTATTGTATTGTGTTAACCTGCCTGTCCTGGTACCCTGGTCTATTGTATTGTGTTAACCTGCCTGTCCTGTTACCCTGGTCTATTGTATTGTGTAAACCTGCCTGTCCTAACCTGTCTAGGATCAGCGTGGCGCTAGCGGCACACCCCCCCCCCCCCCCACTGAAAAACCAGTGCCGCGAAATTCAAAAAAAATATTTTTTTTAAATATTTAACTTTCACACATTAAAGTCCAATACAGCTAATGAAAGACACAGATCTTGTGAATCCAGTCAACATTTCCGATTTTTAAAATGTTTTACAGGGAAGACACAATATGTAAAGATGTACATCTATTACCTAAAAACACATTAGCATAATCCACCATCTTTTATTTGTCCACCAACACCAGTAGCCATCACCAATTCGGCTAAACTAAGATATTTATAGCCCCTAACCAACAAAAAAACTCATTAGATGACAGTCTGATAACATATTTATGGTATGGGATAGGTTTTGTTAGAAAAAAGTGCATATTTCAGGTATATGGCATAGTTTACAATTGCACCCACCGTCACAAATGGACTAGAATAATTACAATGAGCAACGTGTTTACCTAACTACTAATCATCAAACATTTCGTAAAAATACACAGCATACACGAATCGAAAGACACAGATCCTGTGAATACAGACAATATTTCAGATTTTCTAAGTGTCTTACAGCGAAAACACAATAAATCGTTATATTAGCTTAGCACATAGCAATTAGCAGCCCAGCATTGATTCTAGCCAAAGTGAGCGATAAAAGTCAACATCGCCAAAAGATATTAATTTTTTCACTAACCTTCTCAGAATTCTTCCGATGACACTCCTGTAACATCACATTACAACATGCATATACAGTTTGATCGAAAATGTTTATATTTAGCCACCAAAATCATGGTTAGACAATGTGAAATGTAGCTCAGTTGGTCAGAAAATTTCCTTGCGCCACTTAGACAGTGATCTACTCTTATACATAAATACTCATAAACGTGACTAAAAAATATAGGGTGGACAGAGATTGATAGACAATTTAATTCTTAATACAATTGCGTTATTACATTTTTTAATTTATCCTTACTTTTCAATACAGTTTGCGCCAAGCGAAGCTACGTCAAAAAACATGGCGTCCTAAGCCACTAAAATGTTTCGACAGAAACACGATTTATCATAATAAAAATGTCCTACCTTGAGCTGTTCTTCCATCAGTATCTTGGGCAAAGGATCCTTTCTTGGGAGAAATCGTCTTTTGGTGGAAAGCTGTCCTCTTGCCATGTGGAAATGTCAACTGCGTTCGGGATGAACTGAAAAGCGTGCCCAACTTTTCACATCGTTGCAAAAATAAATGTCCCAAAATCGCACTAAACGGATATAAATTGCTATAAAACGCTTTAAATTAACTACCTTATGATGTTTTTAACTCC
The DNA here is from genome assembly GCF_029448725.1 of Salvelinus fontinalis. Classification (NCBI taxonomy): domain Eukaryota; kingdom Metazoa; phylum Chordata; class Actinopteri; order Salmoniformes; family Salmonidae; genus Salvelinus; species Salvelinus fontinalis. Next base: position 541,478 of record NW_026600276.1, read on the forward strand.
TATAACGAGTGAAAAGATGACCGGAGAAATATAACAGGCTAAACTAACGCTTGGAACAGGTGCGCGCCGGTGTCCTCTTGGCTCATGACGCAGCTCCCAAAGAATGACTAGCTTCAGGGTTTTTTCATTTGTAGGGCCTGTGAACGCGCAATCGACCCCGTTGGAATCGTCATCACGTAAAGGCATCCAGGGGAAGACGTAAGAAGTGTCCGTATAGTCATAGCAACGACAGTGCCCTTTTAAATGACTTCAGAAGAGTGGCCAACATTTCTCAAATCTGACTCCATGTCAGGGAAATTGCTGTAGAATGGGCTCTGTTCCACTTAGAGACAAAATTTCAACTCCTATAGAAACTATAGACTGTTTTCTATCCAATAATAATAATAATATGCATATTGTACGATCAAGGATTTTGTGGGAAGCCGTTTAAAAAATTAGCCAAATTAGCATAAGTAGTCTAAACAGCGCCCCCATCCCCAACAGGTTTTAACCTGGTCTATTGTATTGTGTAAACCTGCATGTCCTGTGTCCTGTTACCCTGGTCTATTGTATTGTGTTAACCTGCCTGTCCTGTTAACCTGGTCTATTGTATTGTGTTAACCTGCATATCCTGTGTCCTGTTACCCTGGTCTATTGTATTGTGTTAACCTGCCTGTCCTGTGTCATGTTACCCTGGTCTAATGTATTGTATTAACCCGCCTGTCCTGTTACCCTGGTCTATTGTATTGTGTTCGCCTGCCTGTCCTGTTACCCTGGTCTATTGTATTGTGTTAACCTGCCTGTCCCGTGTCCTGTTACCTTGGTCTAATGTATTGTGTTAAGTCCTGTTACCCTGGTCAATTGTATTGTGTTAAGTCCTGTTACCCTGGTCTATTGAATTGTGTTAACCTGCCTGTCCCGTGTCCTGTTACCTTGGTCTAATGTATTGTGTTAAGTCCTGTTACCCTGGTCAATTGTATTGGTTTAACCTGTCTATCCTGTACCCTGGTCTATTGTATTGTGTTAAACTGTCTGTCCTGTTACCCTGGTCTATTGTATTGTGTTAACCTGCCTGTCCAGTTACCCTGGTCTATTGTATTGTGTTAACCAGCCTGTCCTGTGTCCTGTTACCCTGGTATATTGTATTGTGTTAACCTGCCGCTCCTGTTACCCTCGTCAATTGTATTGTATTAACCTGCCTTTCCTGTTACCCTGGTCTATTGTATTGTGTTAACCTGCTTGTCTTGTTACCCTGGTCTATTGTATTGTATTAACCTGTCTATCCTGTTACCCTGGTCTATTGTATTGTGTAAACCTGCCTGTCTTGTTACCCTGGTCTATTGTATTGTGTTAACCTGCTTGTCCTGTTACCCTGGTCTATTGTATTGTGATAACCTGCCTGTCCTGTTACCCTGGTCTATTGTATTGTGTTAACCTGCCTGTCCTGTTACCCTGGTCTAATGTATTGTGATAACCTGCCTGTCCTGTTACCCTGGTCTATTGTATTGTGTTAACCTGCTTGTCCTGTTACCCTGGTCCATTGTATTGTGTTAACCTGCCTGTCCTGTCACCCTGGTCTATTGTATTGTGTTTACCTGCCTGTCCTGTTACCCTAGTCTATTGTATTGTGTTAACCTGCCTGTCCTGTTAACCTGGTCTATTGTATTGTGTTAACCTGCCTGTCCTGTTACCCTGGTCTATTGTATAGTGTTAACCTGCCTGTCCTGTTACCCTGGTCTAATGTATTGTATTAACCTGCCTGTCCTGTTAACCTGGTCTATTGTATTGTGTTAACCTGCCTGTCCTGTTACCCTGGTCTATTGTATTGTGTTAACCTGCCTGTCCCGTTACCCTGGTCTATTGTATTGTGATAACCTGCCTGTCCTGATACCTTGGTCTGTTGGATTGTGTTAACCTGCCTGTCCTGTTACCCTGGTCTATTGGATTGTGTTAACCCGTCTGTCCTGTTTACCCTGGTCTATTGTATTGTGTTAACCTGCCCGTCCTGTTACCCTGGTCTATTGTATTGTGATAACCAGCCTGTCTTGTTACCCTGGTCTATTGTATTGTGATAACCTGCCTGTCCTGTTACCCTGGTCTATTGTATTGTGTTAACCTCCCTGTCCTGTGTCCTGTTACCCTGGTCTAATGTAGTGTATTAACCCGCCTGTCCTGTTACCCTGGTCTATTGTATTGTGTTAACCTGCCTGTCCCGTGTCCTGTTACCTTGGTCTAATGTATTGTGTTAAGTCCTGTTACCCTGGTCAATTGTATTGTGTTAACCTGCCTATCCTGTTACCCTGGTCTATTGTATTGTGTTAACCTGCCCTTCCTGTTTACCCTGGTCTATTGTATTGTGTTAACCTACCTGTCCTGTGTCCTGTTACCCTGGTCTATTGTATTGATTTAACCTGCCTGTCCTGTTACCCTGGTCTATTGTATTTTGTTAACCTGCCTGTCTTGTTAACCTGGTCTATTGTATTGTGTTAACCTGCCTGTCCTGTTTACCCTGGTCTATTGTATTGTGCTACCCTGTCTGTCCTGTTACCCTGGTCTATTGTATTGTGTAAACCTGCCTGTCCTGTTTACCCTGGTCTATTGTATTTTGTTAACCTGTCTGTCCTGTTACCCTGGTCTATTGTATTGTGTAAACCTGCCTGTCCTGTTTACCCTGGTCTATTCTGTTGTGTTAACCTGCCTGTCCTGTGTCCTGTTACCCTGGTCTATTGTATTGTGTTAACCTGCCTGTCCTGTTACCCTTGTCTATTGTATTGTGTTAACCTGCCTGTCCTGTTACCCTGGTCTATTGTATTGTGTTAACCTGCCTGTCCTGTTTACCCTGGTCTATTGTATTGTGTTAACCTGCCTGTCCTGTTAGCATGGTCTATTGTATTGTGTTAACCTGCCTGTCCTGTTACCCTGGTCTATTGTATTGTGTTAACCTGCCTGTCCAGCTACCCTGGTCTATTGTATTGTGTTAACCTGCCTGTCCTGTTTACCCTGGTCTATTGTATTCTGTTAACCTGTCTGTCCTGTTACCCTGGTCTTTTTTATTGTGTTAACCTACCTGTTCTGCTACCCTGGTCTAATGTATTGTGTTAACCTGCCTGTCCTGTGTCCTGTTACCCTGGTCTATTGTATTGTGTTAACCTGCTTGTCCTGTGTCCTGTTAACCTGGTCTAATGTATTGTATTAACCCGCCTGTCCTGTTACCCTGGTCTATTGTATTGTGTTCGCCTGCCTGTCCTGTTACCCTGGTCTATTGTATTGTGTTAACGTGCCTGTCCCGTGTCCTGTTACCTTGGTCTAATGTTTTGTGTTAAGTCCTGTTACCCTGGTCAATTGTATTGTGTTAAACTGTCTGTCCTGTTACCCTGGTCTATTGTATTGTGCAAACCTGCCTGTCCTGTTTACCCTGGTCTATTGTATTGTGTTAACCTGCCTGTCCCGTGTCCTGTTACCTTGGTCTAATGTATTGTGTTGAGTCCTGTTACCCTGGTCAATTGTATTGGTTTAACCTGTCTATCCTGTACCCTGGTCTATTGTATTGTGTTAAACTGTCTGTCCTGTTACCCTGGTCTATTGTATTGTGTTAACCTGCCTGTCCAGTTACCCTGGTCTATTGTATTGTGTTAACCTGCCTGTCCTGTGTCCTGTTACCCTGGTATATTGTATTGTGTTAACCTGCCTGTCCTGTTACCCTCGTCAATTGTATTGTATTAACCTGCCTGTCCTGTTACCCTGGTCTATTGTATTGTGTTAACCTGCTTGTCTTGTTACCCTGGTCTATTGTATTGTATTAACCTGTCTATCCTGTTACCCTGGTCTATTGTATTGTGTAAACCTGCCTGTCTTGTTACCCTGGTCTATTGTATTGTGTTAACCTGCTTGTCCTTTTACCCTGGTCTATTGTATTGTGATAACCTGCCTGTCCTGTTACCCTGGTCTATTGTATTGTGTTAACCTGCCTGTCCTGTTACCCTGGTCTAATGTATTGTGATAACCTGCCTGTCCTGTTACCCTGGTCTATTGTATTGTGTTAACCTGCTTGTCCTGTTACCCTGGTCCATTGTATTGTGTTGACCTGCCTGTCCTGTCACCCTGGCCTATTGTATTGTGTTAACCTGCCTGTCCTGTTACCCTAGTCTATTGTATTGTGTTAACCTGCCTGTCCTGTTAACCTGGTCTATTGTATTGTGTTAACCTGCCTGTCCTGTTACCCTGGTCTATTGTATTGTGTTAACCTGCCTGTCCTGTTACCCTGGTCTAATGTATTGTATTAACCTGCCTGTCCTGTTAACCTGGTCTATTGTATTGTGTTAACCTGCCTGTCCTGTTACCCTGGTCTATTGTATTGTGTTAACCTGCCTGTCCCGTTACCCTGGTCTATTGTATTGTGTTAACCTGCCTTTCCTGTGTCCTGTTACCCTGGTCTATTGTATTGTGTTAACCTGCCTGTCCTGTTACCCTGGTCTATTGTATTGTGTTAACCTGCCTGTCCTGTTACCCTGGTCTATTGTATTGTGATAACCTGCCTGTCCTGATACCTTGGTCTGTTGGATTGTGTTAACCTGCCTGTCCTGTTACCCGGGTCTATTGGATTGTGTTAACCCGTCTGTAATGTTTACCCTGGTCTATTGTATTGTGTTAACCTGCCCGTCCTGTTACCCTGGTCTACTGTATTGTGATAACCAGCCTGTCTTGTTACCTTGGTCTATTGTATTGTGATAACCTGCCTGTCCTGTTACCCTGGTCTATTGTATTGTGTTAACCTGCCTGTCCTGTGTCCTGTTACCCTGGTCTAATGTAGTGTATTAACCCGCCTGTCCTGTTACCCTGGTCTATTGTATTGTGTTCGCCTGCCTGTCCTGTTACCCTGGTCTATTGTATTGTGTTAACCTGCCTGTCCCGTGTCCTGTTACCTTGGTCTAATGTATTGTGTTAAGTCCTGTTACCCTGGTCAATTGTATTGTGTTAACCTGCCTATCCTGTTACCCTGGTCTATTGTATTGTGTTAACCTGCCCTTCCTGTTTACCCTGGTCTATTGTATTGTGTTAACCTACCTGTCCTGTGTCCTGTTACCCTGGTCTATTGTATTGATTTAACCTGCCTGTCCTGTTACCCTTGTCTATTGTATTGTGTTAACCTGCCTGTCCTGTTACCCTGGTCTATTGTATTGTGTTAACCTGCCTGTCCTGTTTACCCTGGTCTATTGTATTGTGTTAACCTGCCTGTCCTGTTAGCATGGTCTATTGTATTGTGTTAACCTGCCTGTCCTGTTACCCTGGTCTATTGTATTGTGTTAACCTGCCTGTCCAGTTACCCTGGTCTATTGTATTGTGTTAACCTGCCTGTCCTGTTTACCCTGGTCTATTGTATTCTGTTAACCTGTCTGTCCTGTTACCCTGGTCTATTGTATTGTGTAAACCTGTCTGTCCTGTTTACCCTGGTCTATTGTATTGTGTTAACCTGCCTGTCCTGTTTACCCCGGTCTATTGTATTGTGTTAACCTGCCTGTCCTGTTACCCTGGTCTTTTTTATTGTGTTAACCTACCTGTTCTGCTACCCTGGTCTAATGTATTGTGTTAACCTGCCTGTCCCGTGTCCTGTTACCTTGGTCTAATGTATTGTGTTAAGTCCTGTTACCCTGGTCAATTGTATTGGTTTAACTTGTCTATCCTGTACCCTGGTCTATTGTATTGTGTTAAACTGTCTGTCCTGTTACCCTGGTCTATTGTATTGTGTTAACCTGCCTGTCCAGTTACCCTGGTCTATTGTATTGTGTTAACCTGCCTGTCCTGTGTCCTGTTACCCTGGTATATTGTATTGTGTTAACCTGCCTGTCCTGTTACCCTCGTCAATTGTATTGTGTTAACCTGCCTATCCTGTTACCCTGGTCTATTGTATTGTGTTAACCTGCCTGTCCTGTTTACCCTGGTCTATTGTATTGTGTTAAACTGTCTGTCCTGTTACCCTGGTCTATTGTATTGTGTAACCCTGCCTGTCCAGTTTACCCTGGTCTATTGTATTGTGTAAACCTGCCTGTCCTGTTAACCTGGTCTATTGTATTGTGTTAACCTGAATGTCCTCTGTCCTGTTACCCTGGTCTATTGTATTGTGTTAACCTGCCTGTCCTGTTACCCTGGTCTATTGTATTGTGTTAACCTGCCTGTCCTGTTACCCTGGTCTATTGTATTGTGTTAACCTGCCTGTCCTGTTACCCTGGTCTATTGTATTGTGTTAACCTGCCTGTCCAGTTACCCTGGTCTATTGTATTGTGTTAACCTGCCTGTCCTGTATCCTGTTACCCTGGTCTCTTGTATTGTGTTAACCTGCCTGTCCTGTTACTCTCGTCAATTGTATTGTGTTAACCTGCCTATCATGTTACCCTGGTCTATTGTATTGTGTTGACCTGCCTGTCCTGTTTACCCTGGTCTATTGTATTGTGTAAACCTAAATGTCCTGTTAACCTGGTCTATTGTATTGTGTTAACCTGCATGTCCTGTGTCCTGTTACCCTGGTCTATTGTATTGTGTTAACCTGCATGTCCTGTGTCCTGTTACCCTGGTCTAATGTATTGTATTAACCTGCCTGTCCCGTGTCCAGTTACCTTGGTCTAATGTATTGTGTTAACCTGCCTGTCCTGTTACCCTGGTCTATTGTATTGTGTTAAACTGTCTGTCCAGTTACCCTGGTCTATTGTATTGTGTAAACCTGTCTGTCCTGTTTACCCTGGTCTATTGTATTGTGTTAACCTACCTGTTCTGCTACCCTGGTCTAATGTATTGTGTTAACCTGCCTGTCCTGTGTCCTGTTACCCTGGTCTATTGTATTGTGTTAACCTGCTTGTCCTGTGTCCTGTTAACCTGGTCTAATGTATTGTATTAACCCGCCTGTCCTGTTACCCTGGTCTATTGTATTGTGTTCGCCTGCCTGTCCTGTTACCCTGGTCTATTGTATTGTGTTAACGTGCCTGTCCCGTGTCCTGTTACCTTGGTCTAATGTATTGTGTTAAGTCCTGTTACCCTGGTCAATTGTATTGTGTTAAACTGTCTGTCCTGTTACCCTGGTCTATTGTATTGTGTAAACCTGCCTGTCCTGTTTACCCCGGTCTATTGTATTGTGCAAACCTGCCTGTCCTGTTTACCCTGGTCTATTGTATTGTGTAAACCTGCCTGTCCCGTGTCCTGTTACCTTGGTCTAATGTATTGTGTTAAGTCCTGTTACCCTGGTCAATTGTATTGGTTTAACCTGTCTATCCTGTACCCTGGTCTATTGTATTGTGTTAAACTGTCTGTCCTGTTACCCTGGTCTATTGTATTGTGTTAACCTGCCTGTCCAGTTACCCTGGTCTATTGTATTGTGTTAACCTGCCTGTCCTGTGTCCTGTTACCCTGGTATATTGTATTGTGTTAACCTGCCTGTCCTGTTACCCTCGTCAATTGTATTGTGTTAACCTGCCTATCCTGTTACCCTGGTCTATTGTATTGTGTTAACCTGCCTGTCCTGTTTACCCTGGTCTATTGTATTGTGTTAAACTGTCTGTCCTGTTACCCTGGTCTATTGTATTGTGTAAACCTGCCTGTCCAGTTTACCCTGGTCTATTGTATTGTGTAAACCTGCCTGTCCTGTTAACCTGGTCTATTGTATTGTGTAAACCTGCCTGTCCTGTTACCCTGGTCTATTGTATTGTGTAAACCCGCCTGTCCTGTTTACCCCGGTCTATTGTATTGTGTAAACCTGCCTGTCCTGTTTACCCTGGTCTATTGTATTGTGTTAACCTGCCTGTCCTGTTAGCATGGTCTATTGTATTGTGTTAACCTGCCTGTCCTGTTACCCTGGTCTATTGTATTGTGTTAACCTGCCTGTCCAGTTACCCTGGTCTATTGCATTGTGTAAACCTAAATGTCCTGTTAACCTGGTCTATTGTATTGTGTTAACCTGCATGTCCTGTGTCCTGTTACCCTGGTCTATTGTATTGTGTTAACCTGCATGTCCTGTGTCCTGTTACCCTGGTCTAATGTATTGTATTAACCTGCCTGTCCCGTGTCCAGTTACCTTGGTCTAATGTATTGTGTTAACCTGCCTGTCCTGTTACCCTGGTCTATTGTATTGTGTTAAACTGTCTGTCCAGTTACCCTGGTCTATTGTATTGTGTAAACCTGTCTGTCCTGTTTACCCTGGTCTATTGTATTGTGTTAACCTACCTGTTCTGCTACCCTGGTCTAATGTATTGTGTTAACCTGCCTGTCCTGTGTCCTGTTACCCTGGTCTATTGTATTGTGTTAACCTGCTTGTCCTGTGTCCTGTTAACCTGGTCTAATGTATTGTATTAACCCGCCTGTCCTGTTACCCTGGTCTATTGTATTGTGTTCGCCTGCCTGTCCTGTTACCCTGGTCTATTGTATTGTGTTAACGTGCCTGTCCCGTGTCCTGTTACCTTGGTCTAATGTATTGTGTTAAGTCCTGTTACCCTGGTCAATTGTATTGTGTTAAACTGTCTGTCCTGTTACCCTGGTCTATTGTATTGTGTAAACCTGCCTGTCCTGTTTACCCCGGTCTATTGTATTGTGCAAACCTGCCTGTCCTGTTTACCCTGGTCTATTGTATTGTGTAAACCTGCCTGTCCCGTGTCCTGTTACCTTGGTCTAATGTATTGTGTTAAGTCCTGTTACCCTGGTCAATTGTATTGGTTTAACCTGTCTATCCTGTACCCTGGTCTATTGTATTGTGTTAAACTGTCTGTCCTGTTACCCTGGTCTATTGTATTGTGTTAACCTGCCTGTCCAGTTACCCTGGTCTATTGTATTGTGTTAACCTGCCTGTCCTGTGTCCTGTTACCCTGGTATATTGTATTGTGTTAACCTGCCTGTCCTGTTACCCTCGTCAATTGTATTGTGTTAACCTGCCTATCCTGTTACCCTGGTCTATTGTATTGTGTTAACCTGCCTGTCCTGTTTACCCTGGTCTATTGTATTGTGTTAAACTGTCTGTCCTGTTACCCTGGTCTATTGTATTGTGTAAACCTGCCTGTCCAGTTTACCCTGGTCTATTGTATTGTGTAAACCTGCCTGTCCTGTTAACCTGGTCTATTGTATTGTGTAAACCTGCCTGTCCTGTTACCCTGGTCTATTGTATTGTGTAAACCCGCCTGTCCTGTTTACCCCGGTCTATTGTATTGTGTAAACCTGCCTGTCCTGTTTACCCTGGTCTATTGTATTGTGTTAACCTGCCTGTCCTGTTAGCATGGTCTATTGTATTGTGTTAACCTGCCTGTCCTGTTACCCTGGTCTATTGTATTGTGTTAACCTGCCTGTCCAGTTACCCTGGTCTATTGCATTGTGTTAACCTGCCTGTCCTGTTTACCCTGGTCTATTGTATTGTGTTAACCTGTCTGTCCTGTTACCCTGGTCTATTGTATTGTGTAAACCTGTCTGTCCTGTTTACCCTGGTCTATTGTATTGTGTTAACCTGCCTGTCCTGTTTACCCCGGTCTATTGTATTGTGTTAACCTGCCTGTCCTGTTACCCTGGTCTTTTTTATTGTGTTAACCTACCTGTTCTGCTACCCTGGTCTAATGTATTGTGTTAACCTGCCTGTCCTGTGTCCTGTTACCCTGGTCTATTGTATTGTGTTAACCCGCTTGTCATGTGTCCTGTTAACCTGGTCTAATGTATTGTATTAACCCGCCTGTCCTGTTACCCTGGTCTATTGTATTGTGTTCGCCTGCCTGTCCTGTTACCCTGGTCAATTGTATTGTGTTAACCTGCCTATCCTGTTACCCTGGTCTATTGTATTGTGTTAACCTGCCTGTCCTGTTTACCATGGTCTATTGTATTGTGTTCAACTGTCTGTCCTGTTAACCTGGTCTATTGTATTGTGTAAACCCGCCTGTCCTGTTTACCCCGGTCTATTGTATTGTGTAAACCTGCCTGTCCTGTGTCCTGTTACCCTGGTCTATTGTATTGTGTTAACCTGCCTGTCCTGTTACCCTTGTCTATTGTATTGTGTTAACCTGCCTGTCCTGTTTACCCTGGTCTATTGTATTGTGTTAACCTGCCTGTCCTGTTAGCATGGTCTATTGTATTGTGTTAACCTGCCTGTCCTATTACCCTGGTCTATTGTATTGTGTTAACCTGCCTGTCCAGTTACCCTGGTCTATTGTATTGTGTTAACCTGCCTGTCCTGTTTACCCTGGTCTATTGTATTGTGTTAACCTGTCTGTCCTGTTACCCTGGTCTATTGTATTGTGTAAACCTGTCTGTCCTGTTTACCCTGGTCTATTGTTATGTGTTAACCTGCCTGTCCTGTTTACCCCAGTCTATTGTATTGTGTTAACCTGCCTGTCCTGTTACCCTGGTCTTTTTTATTGTGTTAACCTACCTGTTCTGCTACCCTGGTCTAATGTATTGTGTTAACCTGCCTGTCCTGTGTCCTGTTACCCTGGTCTATTGTATTGTGTTAACCTGCTTGTCCTGTGTCCTGTTAACCTGGTCTAATGTATTGTATTAAACCGCCTGTCCTGTTACCCTGGTCTATTGTATTGTGTTCGCCTGCCTGTCCTGTTACCCTGGTCTATTGTATTGTGTTAACGTGCCTGTCCCTTGTCCTGTTACCTTGGTCTAATGTATTGTGTTAAGTCCTGTTACCCTGGTCAATTGTATTGGTTTAACCTGTCTATCCTGTACCCTGGTCTATTGTATTGTGTTAAACTGTCTGTCCTGTTACCCTGGTCTATTGTATTGTGTTAACCTGCCTGTCCAGTTACCCTGGTCTATTGTATTGTGTTAACCTGCCTGTCCTGTGTCCTGTTACCCTGGTATATTGTATTGTGTTAACCTGCCTGTCCTGTTACCCTGGTCTATTGTATTGTGTTAACCTGCCTATCCTGTTACCCTGGTCTATTGTATTGTGTTAACCTGCCTGTCCTGTTTACCGTGGTCTATTGTATTGTGTTAAACTGTCTGTCCTGTTACCCTGGTCTATTGTATTGTGTAAATGCCTGTCCTGTTTACCCTGGTCTTTTGTATTGTGTAAACCTGCCTGTCCTGTTAACCTGGTCTATTGTATTGTGTTAACCTGCATGTCCTGTGTCCTGTTACCCGGGTCTATTGTATTGTGTTAACCTGCCTGTCCTGTTACCCTGGTCTATTGTATTGTGTTAACCTGCCTGTCCTGTTAACCTGGTCTATTGTATTCTGTAAAACTGCCTGTCCTGTTTACCCTGGTCTATTGTATTGTGTAAACTTGCCTGTCCTGTTAACCTGGTCTATTGTATTGTGTTAACCTGCATGTCCTGTGTCCTGTTACCCTGGTCTATTGTATTGTGTTAACCTGCCTGTCCTGTTACCTTGGTCTATTGTATTGTGTTAACCTGCCTGTCCTGTTAACCTGGTCTATTGTATTGTGTTAACCTACCTATCCTGTGTCCTGTTACCCTGGTCTATTGTATTGTGTTAACCTGCCTGTCCTGTGTCCTGTTACCCTGGTCTAATGTATTGTATTAACCAGCCTGTCCTGTTACCCTGGTCTATTATATTGTGTTAACCTGCCTGTCCTGTTACCCTGGTCTAGTGTATTGTGTTAACCTGCCTGTCCCGTGTCCTGTTACCTTGGTCTAATGTTTTGTGTTAAGTCCTGTTACCCTGGTCAATTGTATTGTGTTAACCTGCCTGTCCTGTTTACCCTGGTCTATTGTATTGTGTTAAACTGTCTGTCGTGTTACCCTGGTCTATTGTATTGTGCAAACCTGTCTGTCCTGTTTAACCTGGTCTATTGTATTGTGTTAACCTGCCTGTACTGTTAACATTGTGTATTGTATTGTGTTAACCTGCCTGTCCTGTTACCCTGGTCTATTGTATTGTGTTAACCTGCCTGTCATTTGTCCTGTTACCCTGGTCTATTGTATTGTGTTAACCTGCCTGTCCTGTTACCCTGGTCAATTGTATTGTGTTAACCTGCCTGTCCTGTTTCCTGTTACCCTGGTATATTGTATTGTGTTAACCTGCCTGTCCTGTTACCCTCGTCAATTGTATTGTGTTAACCTGCCTATCCTGTTACCCTGGTCTATTGTATTGTGTTAACCTGCCTGTCCTGTTTACCCTGGTCTATTGTATTGTGTTAAACTGTCTGTCCTGTTACCCTGGTCTATTGTATTGTGTAAACCTGCCTGTCCTGTTAACCTGGTCTATTGTATTGTGTAAACCTGCCTGTCCTGTTAACCTGGTCTATTGTATTGTGTTAACCTGCATGTCCTGTGTCCTGTTACCCTGGTCTATTGTATTGTGTTAAACTGTCTGTCCTGTTACCCTGGTCTATTGTATTGTGTAAACCTGCCTGTCCTGTTAACCTGGTCTATTGTATTGTGTTAACCTGCCTATCCTGTTACCCTGGTCTATTGTATTGTGATAACCTGCCTGTCCTGTTACCCTGGTCTATTGTATTGTGTTAACCTGCCTGTCCTGTTACCTTGGTCTATTGTATTGTGTTAACCTGCCTGTCCTGTTAACCTGGTCTATTGTATTGTGTTAACCTGCATATCCTGTGTCCTGTTACCCTGGTCTATTGTATTGTGTTAACCTGCCTGTCCTGTGTCATGTTACCCTGGTCTAATGTATTGTATTAACCCGCCTGTCCTGTTACCCTGGTCTATTGTATTGTGTTCGCCTGCCTGTCCTGTTACCCTGGTCTATTGTATTGTGTTAACCTGCCTGTCCCGTGTCCTGTTACCTTGGTCTAATGTATTGTGTTAAGTCCTGTTACCCTGGTCAATTGTATTGTGTTAACCTGCCTGTCCTGTTTACCCTGGTCTATTGTATTGTGTTAAACTGTCTGTCCTGTTACCCTGGTCTATTGTATTGTGTAAACCTGCCTGTCCTGTTTACCCTGGTGTATTGTATTGTGTTAACCTGCATGTCCTGTGTCCTGTTACCCTGGTCTATTGTATTGTGTAAACCTGCCTGTCCTGTTACCCTGGTCTATTGTATTGTGTTAACCTGCCTGTCCTGTTTACCCTGGTCTATTGTATTGTGTTAAACTGTCTGTCCTGTTACCCTGGTCTATTGTATTGTGATAACCTGCCTGTCCTGTTAACCTGGTGTATTGTATTGTGTTAACCTGCATGTCCTGTGTCCTGCTACCTTGGTCTATTGTATTGTGTAAACCTGCCTGTCCTGTTAACCTGGTCTATTGTATTGTGTTAACCTGCCTGTCCTGTTACCCTGGTCTATTGTATTGTGTTAACCTGCATGTCCTGTGTCCTGTTACCCTGGTCTATTGTATTGTGTAAACCTGCCTGTCCTGTTACCCTGGTCTATTGTATTGTGTTAAACTGTCTGTCCTGTTACCCTGGTCTATTGTATTGTGTAAACCTGCCTGTCCTGTTACCCTGGTCTATTGTATTGTGCAAACCTGCCTGTCCTGTTAACCTGGTCTATTGTATTGTGTTAACCTGCCTGTACTGTTAACCTGGTGTATTGTATTGTGTTAACCTGCCTGTCCTGTTACCCTGGTCTATTGTATTGTGTTAACCTGCCTGTCATTTGTCCTGTTACCCTGGTCTATTGTATTGTGTAAACCTGCCTGTCCTGTTTACCCCGGTCTATTGTATTGTGCAAACCTGCCTGTCCTGTTTACCCTGGTCTATTGTATTGTGTTAACCTGACTGTACAGTTAACCTGGTGTATTGTATTGTGTTAACCTGCCTGTCCTGTTACCCTGGTCTATTGTATTGTGTTAACCTGCCTGTCCTTTGTCCTGTTACCCTGGTCTATTGTATTGTGTTAACCTGCCTGTCCAGTTACCCTGGTCTATTGTATTGTGTTAACCTGCCTGTCCTGTATCATGTTACCCTGGTCTCTTGTATTGTGTTAACCTGCCTGTCCTGTGTCCTTTTACCCTGGACTATTGTATTGTGTTATCCTGTCTGTCCAGTTACCCTGGTCTATTGTATTGTGTTAACCTGCCTGTCCTTTATCCTGTTACCCTGGTCTCTTGTATTGTGTTAACCTGCCTGTCCTGTGTCCTGTTTACCCTGGTCTACTGTATTGCGTAAACCTGCCTGTCCAGTTACCCTGGTCTATTGTATTGTGCTAACCTGCCTATCCTGTTACCCTGGTCTATTGTATTGTGATAACCTGCCTGTCCTGTTACCCTGGTCTATTGTATTGTGTTAACCTGCCTGTCCTGTTACCTTGGTCTATTGTATTGTGTTAACCTGCCTGTCCTGTTAACCTGGTCTATTGTATTGTGTTAACCTGCATATCCTGTGTCCTGTTACCCTGGTCTATTGTATTGTGTTAACCTGCCTGTCCTGTGTCATGTTACCCTGGTCTAATGTATTGTATTAACCCGCCTGTCCTGTTACCCTGGTCTATTGTATTGTGTTCGCCTGCCTGTCCTGTTACCCTGGTCTATTGTATTGTGTTAACCTGCCTGTCCCGTGTCCTGTTACCTTGGTCTAATGTATTGTGTTAAGTCCTGTTACCCTGGTCAATTGTATTGTGTTAACCTGCCTGTCCTGTTTACCCTGGTCTATTGTATTGTGTTAAACTGTCTGTCCTGTTACCCTGGTCTATTGTATTGTGTAAACCTGCCTGTCCTGTTTACCCTGGTGTATTGTATTGTGTTAACCTGCATGTCCTGTGTCCTGTTACCCTGGTCTATTGTATTGTGTAAACCTGCCTGTCCTGTTACCCTGGTCTATTGTATTGTGTTAACCTGCCTGTCCTGTTTACCCTGGTCTATTGTATTGTGTTAAACTGTCTGTCCTGTTACCCTGGTCTATTGTATTGTGATAACCTGCCTGTCCTGTTAACCTGGTGTATTGTATTGTGTTAACCTGCATGTCCTGTGTCCTGCTACCTTGGTCTATTGTATTGTGTAAACCTGCCTGTCCTGTTAACCTGGTCTATTGTATTGTGTTAACCTGCCTGTCCTGTTACCCTGGTCTATTGTATTGTGTTAACCTGCATGTCCTGTGTCCTGTTACCCTGGTCTATTGTATTGTGTAAACCTGCCTGTCCTGTTACCCTGGTCTATTGTATTGTGTTAAACTGTCTGTCCTGTTACCCTGGTCTATTGTATTGTGTAAACCTGCCTGTCCTGTTACCCTGGTCTATTGTATTGTGCAAACCTGCCTGTCCTGTTAACCTGGTCTATTGTATTGTGTTAACCTGCCTGTACTGTTAACCTGGTGTATTGTATTGTGTTAACCTGCCTGTCCTGTTACCCTGGTCTATTGTATTGTGTTAACCTGCCTGTCATTTGTCCTGTTACCCTGGTCTATTGTATTGTGTAAACCTGCCTGTCCTGTTTACCCCGGTCTATTGTATTGTGCAAACCTGCCTGTCCTGTTTACCCTGGTCTATTGTATTGTGTTAACCTGCCTGTACAGTTAACCTGGTGTATTGTATTGTGTTAACCTGCCTGTCCTGTTACCCTGGTCTATTGTATTGTGTTAACCTGCCTGTCCTTTGTCCTGTTACCCTGGTCTATTGTATTGTGTTAACCTGCCTGTCCAGTTACCCTGGTCTATTGTATTGTGTTAACCTGCCTGTCCTGTATCCTGTTACCCTGGTCTCTTGTATTGTGTTAACCTGCCTGTCCTGTGTCCTTTTACCCTGGACTATTGTATTGTGTTATCCTGTCTGTCCAGTTACCCTGGTCTATTGTATTGTGTTAACCTGCCTGTCCTGTATCCTGTTACCCTGGTCTCTTGTATTGTGTTAACCTGCCTGTCCTGTGTCCTGTTTACCCTGGTCTACTGTATTGCGTAAACCTGCCTGTCCAGTTACCCTGGTCTATTGTATTGTGCTAACCTGCCTATCCTGTGTCCTGTTACCCTGGTCTATTGTATTGTGTTAACCTGCCTGTCCTGTGTCTTGTTACCCTGGTCTAATGTATTGTATTAACCCGCCTGTCCTGTTACCCTGGTCTATTATATTGTGTTCGCCTGCCTGTCCTGTTACCCTGGTCTAGTGTATTGTGTTAACCTGCCTGTCCCATGTCCTGATACCTTGGTCTAATGTATTGTGTTAAGTCCTGTTACCAAGGTCAATTGTATTGTGTTAACCTGCCTGTCCTGTTTACCCTGGTCTATTGTATTGTGTTAAACTGTCTGTCCTGTTACCCTGGTCTATTGTATTGTGTAAACCTGCCTCTCCTGTTTACCCCGGTCTATTGTATTGTGCAAACCAAACTGTCCTGTTTACCCTGGTCTATTGTATTGTGTTAACCTGCCTGTACTGTTAACCTGGTGTAATGTATTGTGTTAACCTGCCTGTCCTGTTACCCTGGTCTATTGTATTGTGTTAACCTGCCTGTCATTTGTCCTGTTACCCTGGTCTCTTGTATTGTGTTAACCTGAATGTCCTGTTACCCTGGTCTATTGTATTGTGTTAACCTGCCTGTCATTTGTCCTGTTACCCTGGTCTATTGTATTGTGTTAACCTGAATGTCCTGTTACCCTGGTCTATTGTATTGTGTTAACCTGCCTGTCCAGTTACCCTGGTCTATTGTATTGTGTTAACCTGCCTGTCCTGTATCCTGTTACCCTGGTCTCTTGTATTGTGTTAACCTGCCTGTCCTGTGTCCTGTTACCCTGGTCTAATGTATTGTATTAACCCGCCTGTCCTGTTACCCTGGTCTATTGTATTGTGTTAACCTGCCTGTCCTGTGTCCTGTTACCCTCGTCTAATGTATTGTATTAACCCGCCTGTCCTGTTACCCTGGTCTATTTTATTGTGTTCGCCTGCCTGTCCTGTTACCCTGGTCTAGTGTATTGTGTTAACCTGCCTGTCCCGTGTCCTGTTACCTTGGTCTAATCTATTGTGTTAAGTCCTGTTACCCTGGTCAATAGTATTGTGTTAACCTGCCTATCCTGTTACCCTGGTCTATTGTATTGTGTTAACCTGCCTGTCCTGTTTACCCTGGTGTATTGTATTGTGTTAACCTGCCTGTCCTGTTACCCTGGTCTATTGTATTGTGTTAACATGCCTGTCCTTTGTCCTGTTACCCTGGTCTATTGTATTGTGTTAACCTGCCTGTCCTGTTACCCTGGTCTATTGTATTGTGTTAACCTGCCTGTCCAGTTACCCTGGTCTATTGTATTGTGTTAACCTGCCTGTCCTGTATCCTGTTACTCTGGTCTCTTGTATTGTGTAAACCTGCCTGTCCTGTTTACCCTGGTCTATTGTATTGTGCAAACCTGCCTGTCCTGTTTACCCTGGTCTATTGTATTGTGTTAACCTGCATGTCCTGTGTCCTGTTACCCGGGTCTATTGTATTGTGTTAACCTGCCTGTCCTGTTACCCTGGTCTATTGTATTGTGTTAACCTGCCTGTCCAGTTACCCTGGTCTATTGTATTGTGTTAACCTGCCTGTCCTGTTAACCTGGTGTATTGTATTGTGTTAACCTGCATGTCCTGTGTCCTGTTACCCTGGTCTATTGTATTGTGTAAACCTGCCTGTCCTGTTACCCTGGTCTATTGTATTGTGTTAACCTGCCTGTCCTGTTTACCCTGGTCTATTGTATTGTGTTAAACTGTCTGTCCTGTTACCCTGGTCTATTGTATTGTGATAACCTGCCTGTCCTGTTAACCTGGTGTATTGTATTGTGTTAACCTGCATGTCCTGTGTCCTGCTACCCTGGTCTATTGTATTGTGTAAACCTGCCTGTCCTGTTAACCTGGTCTATTGTATTGTGTTAACCTGCCTGTCCTGTTACCCTGGTCTATTGTATTGTGTTAACCTGCATGTCCTGTGTCCTGTTACCCTGGTCTATTGTATTGTGTAAACCTGCCTGTCCTGTTACCCTGGTCTATTGTATTGTTTTAAACTGTCTGTCCTGTTACCCTGGTCTATTGTATTGTGTAAACCTGCCTGTCCTGTTACCCTGGTCTATTGTATTGTGCAAACCTGCCTGTCCTGTTAACCTGGTCTATTGTATTGTGTTAACCTGCCTGTACTGTTAACCTGGTGTATTGTATTGTGTTAACCTGCCTGTCCTGTTACCCTGGTCTATTGTATTGTGTTAACCTGCCTGTCATTTGTCCTGTTACCCTGGTCTATTGTATTGTGTAAACCTGCCTGTCCTGTTTACCCCGGTCTATTGTATTGTGCAAACCTGCCTGTCCTGTTTACCCTGGTCTATTGTATTGTGTTAACCTGCCTGTACAGTTAACCTGGTGTATTGTATTGTGTTAACCTGTCTGTCCTGTTACCCTGGTCTATTGTATTGTGTTAACCTGCCTGCCCTTTGTCCTGTTACCCTGGTCTATTGTATTGTGTTAACCTGCCTGTCCAGTTACCCTGGTCTATTGTATTGTGTTAACCTGCCTGTCCTGTATCCTGTTACCCTGGTCTCTTGTATTGTGTTAACCTGCCTGTCCTGTGTCCTTTTACCCTGGACTATTGTATTGTGTTATCCTGTCTGTCCAGTTACCCTGGTCTATTGTATTGTGTTAACCTGCCTGTCCTGTATCCTGTTACCCTGGTCTCTTGTATTGTGTTAACCTGCCTGTCCTGTGTCCTGTTTACCCTGGTCTACTGTATTGCGTAAACCTGCCTGTCCTGTTAACCTGGTCTATTGTATTGTGTTAACCTGCATGTCCTGTGTCCTGTTACCCTGGTCTATTGTATTGTGTTAACCTGCCTGTCCTGTTACCTTGTTCTATTGCATTGTGTTAACCTGCCTGTCCTGTTAACCTGGTCTATTGTATTGTGTTAACCTGCCTGTCCTGTGTCCTGTTACCCTGGTCTATTGTATTGTGTTAACCTGCCTGTCCTGTGTCTTGTTACCCTGGTCTAATGTATTGTATTAACCCGCCTGTCCTGTTACCCTGGTCTATTATATTGTGTTAACCTGCCTGTCCCGTGTCCTGTTACCTTGGTCTAATGATTGTGTTAAGTCCTGTTACCCTGGTCAATTGTATTGTGTTAACCTGCCTGTCCTGTTTACCCTGGTCTATTGTATTGTGTTAAACTGTCTGTCCTGTTACCCTGGTCTATTGTATTGTGTAAACCTGCCTCTCCTGTTTACCCCGGTCTATTGTATTGTGCAAACCTGCCTGTCCTGTTTACCCTGGTCTATTGTATTGTGTTAACCTGCCTGTACTGTTAACCTGGTGTAATGTATTGTGTTAACCTGCCTGTCCTGTTACCCTGGTCTATTGTATTGTGTTAACCTGCCTGTCATTTGTCCTGTTACCCTGGTCTATTGTATTGTGTTAACCTGAATGTCCTGTTACCCTGGTCTATTGTATTGTGTTAACCTGCCTGTCATTTGTCCTGTTACCCTGGTCTATTGTATTGTGTTAACCTGCCTGTCCTGTTACCCTGGTCTATTGTATTGTGTTAACCTGCCTGTCCAGTTACCCTGGTCTATTGTATTGTGTTAACCTGCCTGTCCTGTATCCTGTTACTCTGGTCTCTTGTATTGTGTTAACCTGCCTGTCCTGTGTCATTTTACCCTGGACTATTGTATTGTGTTATCCTGTCTGTCCTGTTACCCTGGTCTATTGTATTGTGATAACCCGCCTGTTCTGTTACCCTGGTCTATTGTATTGTGTTAACCTGCCTGTCCTGTGTCCTTACCCAGGTCTATTGTATTTTGTTAACCTGCCTGTCCTGTGTCCTGTTACCCTGGTCTAATGTATTGTATTAACCTGCCTGTCCAGTTACCCTGGTCTATTGTATTGTGTTAACCTGCCTGTCCTGTATCCTGTTACCCTGGTCTCTTGTATTGTGTTAACCTGCCTGTCCTGTGTCCTTTTACCCTGGACTATTGTATTGTGTTATCCTGTCTGTCCAGTTACCCTGGTCTATTGTATTGTGTTAACCTGCCTGTCCTGTGTCCTGTTTACCCTGGTCTACTGTATTGCGTAAACCTGCCTGTCCTGTTAACCTGGTCTATTGTATTGTGTTAACCTGCATGTCCTGTGTCCTGTTACCCTGGTCTATTGTATTGTGTTAACCTGCCTGTCCTGTTACCTTGTTCTATTGTATTGTGTTAACCTGCCTGTCATGTTATCCTGGTCTATTGTATTGTGCTAACCTGCCTATCCTGTGTCCTGTTACCCTGGTCTATTGTATTGTGTTAACCTGCCTGTCCTGTGTCTTGTTACCCTGGTCTAATGTATTGTATTAACCCGCCTGTCCTGTTACCCTGGTCTATTATATTGTGTTCGCCTGCCTGTCCTGTTACCCTGGTCTAGTGTATTGTGTTAACCTGCCTGTCCCGTGTCCTGTTACCTTGGTCTAATGTATTGTGTTAAGTCCTGTTACCCAGGTCAATTGTATTGTGTTAACCTGCCTGTCCTGTTTACCCTGGTCTATTGTATTGTGTTAAACTGTCTGTCCTGTTACCCTGGTCTATTGTATTGTGTAAACCTGCCTCTCCTGTTTACCCCGGTCTATTGTATTGTGCAAACCTACCTGTCCTGTTTACCCTGGTCTATTGTATTGTGTTAACCTGCCTGTACTGTTAACCTGGTCTATTGTATTGTGTTAACCTGCCTGTCCTGTTACCCTGGTCTATTGTATTGTGTTAACCTGCCTGTCATTTGTCCTGTTACCCTGGTCTCTTGTATTGTGTTAACCTGAATGTCCTGTTACCCTGGTCTATTGTATTGTGTTAACCTGCCTGTCATTTGTCCTGTTACCCTGGTCTATTGTATTGTGTTAACCTGAATGTCCTGTTACCCTGGTCTATTGTATTGTGTTAACCTGCCTGTCCAGTTACCCTGGTCTATTGTATTGTGTTAACCTGCCTGTCCTGTATCCTGTTACCCTGGTCTCTTGTATTGTGTTAACCTGCCTGTCCTGTGTCCTGTTACCCTGGTCTAATGTATTGTATTAACCCGCCTGTCCTGTTACCCTGGTCTATTGTATTGTGTTAACCTGCCTGTCCTGTGTCCTGTTACCCTCGTCTAATGTATTGTATTAACCCGCCTGTCCTGTTACCCTGGTCTATTTTATTGTGTTCGCCTGCCTGTCCTGATACCCTGGTCTAGTGTATTGTGTTAACCTGCCTGTCCCGTGTCCTGTTACCTTGGTCTAATGTATTGTGTTAAGTCCTGTTACCCTGGTCAATAGTATTGTGTTAACCTGCCTATCCTGTTACCCTGGTCTATTGTATTGTGTTAACCTGCCTGTCCTGTTTACCCTGGTCTATTGTATTGTGTTAAACTGTCTGTCCTGTTACCCTGGTCTATTGTATTGTGTAAACCTGGCTGTCCTGTTTACCCCGGTCTATTGTATTGTGCAAACCTGCCTGTCCTGTTTACTCTGGTCTATTGTATTGTGTTAACCTGCCTGTACTGTTAACCTGGTGTATTGTATTGTGTTAACCTGCCTGTCCTGTTACCCTGGTCTATTGTATTGTGTTAACATGCCTGTCCTTTGTCCTGTTACCCTGGTCTATTGTATTGTGTTAACCTGCCTGTCCTGTTACCCTGGTCTATTGTATTGTGTTAACCTGCCTGTCCAGTTACCCTGGTCTATTGTATTGTGTTAACCTGCCTGTCCTGTATCCTGTTACTCTGGTCTCTTGTATTGTGTTAACCTGCCTGTCCTGTGTCCTTTTACCCTGGACTATTGTATTGTGTTATCCTGTCTGTCCTGTTACCCTGGTCTATTATATTGTGATAACCCGCCTGTTCTGTTACCCTGGTCTATTGTATTGTGTTAACCTGCCTGTCCTGTGTCCTTACCCAGGTCTATTGTATTTTGTTAACCTGCCTGTCCTGTGTCCTGTTACCCTGGTCTAATGTATTGTATTAACCCGCCTGTCCTGTTACCCTGGTCTATTGTATTGTGTTAACCTGCCTGTCCAGTTACCCTGGTCTATTGTATTGTGTTAACCTGCCTGTCCTGTATCCTGTTACCCTGGTCTCTTGTATTGTGTTAACCTGCCTGCCCTGTTACCTTGGTCTATTGTATTGTGTTAACCTGCCTGTCCTTTTACCCTGGACTATTGTATTGTGTTAACCTGCCTGTCCTGTTACCCTGGTCTATTGTATTGTGATAACCAGCCTGTCTTGTTACCCTGGTCTATTGTATTGTGATAACCCGCCTGTCCTGTTACCCTGGTCTATTGTATTGTGTTAACCTGCCTGTCCTGTGTCCTGTTACCCTGGTCTATTGTATTGTGTTAACCTGCCTGTCCTGTGTCCTGTTACCCTGGTCTATTGTATTGTGTTAACCTGCCTGTCCTGTTACCCTCGTCAATTGTATTGTGTTAAACTGTCTGTCCTGTTACCCTGGTCTATTGTATTGTGTTATCCTGCCTGTCCTGTTACCCTGGTCTATTGTATTGTGTTATCCTGTCTGTCCTGTTACCTTGGTCTATTGTATTGTGTTATCCTGCCTGTCCTGTTTACCCTGGTCTATTGTATTGTGTTATCCTGCCTGTCCTGTGTCCTGTTACTCTGGTCTATTGTATTGTGTTAACCTGCCTGTCCTGTTACCCTGGTCTATTGTATTGTGTTATCCTGTCTGTCCTGTTACCCTGGTCTATTGTATTGTGTTATCCTGCCTGTCCTGTGTCCTGTTACCCTGGTCTTTTGTATTGTGTTAACCTGCCTGTCCTGTTACCCTGGTCTATTGTATGTGTTATCCTGCCTGTCCTGTTTACCCTGGTCTATTGTATTGTGTTAACCTCCCTGTCCTGTTACCCTGGTCTATTGTATTGTGTTAACCTGCCTGTCCTGTTAACCTGGTCTATTGTATTGTGTTAACCTGCCTGTCCTGTGTCCTGTTACCCTGGTCTATTGTATTGTGTTAACCTGCCTGTCCTGTTACCCTGGTCTATTGTATTGTGTTAACCTGCCTGTCCTGTTAACCTGGTCTATTGTATTGTGTTAACCTGCCTGTCCTGTGTCCTGTTACCCTGTTCTATTGTATTGTGTTAACCTGCCTGTCCTGTTAACCCGGTCTATTGTATTGTGTAAACCTGCCTGTCCTGTTTACCCTGGTCTATTGTATTGTGTAAACCTGCCTGTCCTGTTACCCTGGTCTATTGTATTGTGTAAACCTGCCTGTCCTGTTAACCTGGTCTATTGTATTGTGTTAATGTTACGGCGTTCCTCCTCCTCTTCATCCGAAGAGGAGGAGCATGGGTCGGACCAACACGCAGCGAGGTATGATGACATAAATTATATTTATTGAAATACGAAATGAACACGAAAACACTTGAAAATTACAAAATAACAAACACGACGTAGACAGACCTGAACATGGAACTTACATACTACACGCAGAACTCACGAACAGGAACAGACTACATCAAACGAACGAACAGCCAAAACAGTCCCGTGTGGTGCACATACACTGACACGAAAGACACAGGAGACAATCACCCACAAACAAACAGTGAGAACAACCTACCTTAATATGACTCTCAATCAGAGGAAATGCCAAACACCTGCCTCTAATTGAGAGCCATACCAGGCAACCCTTTAACCCAACATAGAAACACAACACATAGAAATGCCCACCCCGCTCACGCCCTGACCAAAAACACATACAAAACAAGAGAAAACAGGTCAGGAACGTGACAGTTAACCTGCATGTCCTGTGTCCTGTTACCCTGGTCTATTGTCTTGTGTTAACCTGCCTGTCCTGTTACCCTGGTCTATTGTGTTGTGTTAACCTGCCTGTCTTGTTAACCTGGTCTATTGTATTGTGTAAACCTGCCTGTCCTGTTTACCCTGATCTATTGTTTTGTGTTAACCTGCCTGTACTGTTAACCTGGTGTATTGTATTGTGTTAATCTGCCTGTCCTGTTACCCTGGTCTATTGTATTGTGTTAACCTGCCTGTCCTGTGTCCTGTGACCCTGGTCTATTGTATTGTGTTAACCTGCCTGTCCTGTTAACCTGGTCTATTGTATTGTGTAAACCTGCCTGTCCTGTTTACCCTGGTCTATTGCATTGTGTTAACCTGCCTGTCCTGTTTACCCTGATCTATTTTATTGTGTTAACCTGCCTGTACTGTTAACCTGGTGTATTGTATTGTGTTAACCTGAATGTCCTGTTACCCTGGTCTATTGTATTGTGTTAACATGCCTGTCCAGTTACCCTGGTCTATTGTATTGTGTTAACCTGCCTGTCCTGTATCCTGTTACCCTGGTCTCTTGCATTGTGTTAACCTGCCTGTCCTGTGTCCTGTTACCCTGGTCTAATGTATTGTATTAACCCGCCTGTCCTGTTACCCTGGTCTATTTTATTGTGTTCGCCTGCCTGTCCTGTTACCCTGGTCTAGTGTATTGTGTTAACCTGCCCGTCCCGTGTCCTGTTACCTTGGTCTAATGTATTGTGTTAAGACCTGTTACCCTGGTCAATAGTATTGTGTTAACCTGCCTATCCTGTTACCCTGGTCTATTGTATTGTTTTAACCTGCCTGTCCTGTTTACCCTGGTCTATTGTATAGTGTTAACCTGCCTGTCCTTTGTCCTGTTACCCTGGTGTATTGTATTGTGTTAACCTGCCTGTCCTGTTACCCTGGTCTATTGTATTGTGTTAACCTGCCTGTCCTGTTACCCTGGTCTCTTGTATTGTGTTAACCTGCCTGTCCTGTGTCCTTTTACCCTGGACTATTGTATTGTGTTAACCCGCCTGTCTTGTTACCTTGGTCTATTGTATTGTGATAACCCGCCTGTTCTGTTACCCTGGTTTATTGTATTGTGTTAACCTGCCTGTCCTGTGTCCTGTTACCCTGGTCTATTGTATTGTGTTAACCTGCCTGTCCTGTGTCCTGTTACCCCGGTCTAATGTATTGTATTAACCCGCCTGTCCTGTTACCCTGGTCTATTTTATTGTGTTCGCCTGCCTGTCCTGTTACCCTGGTCTATTGTATTGTGTTAACCTGCCTGTCCCGTGTCCTGTTACCTTGGTCTAATGTATTGTGTTAAGTCCTGTTACCCTGGTCAATTGTATTGTGTTAACCTGCCTATCCTGTTACCCTGGTCTATTGTATTGTGTTAACCTGCCTGTCCTGTTTACCCTGGTCTATTGTATTGCGTTAAACTGTGTGTCCTGTTACCCTGGTCTATTGTATTGTGTAAACCTGCCTGTCCTGTTTACCCTGGTCTATTGTATTGTGTTAAACTGCCTGTCCTGTTACCCTGGTCTATTGTATTGTGTTAACCTGCCTGTCCTGTGTCCTGTTACCCTGGTCTATTGTATTGTGTTAACCTGCCTGTCCTGTTACCCTGGTCTATTGTATTGTGTTAACCTGCCTGTCCTGTGTCCTGTTACCCCGGTCTAATGTATTGTATTAACCCGCCTGTCCTGTTACCCTGGTCTATTTTATTGTGTTCGCCTGCCTATCCTGTTACCCTGGTCTATTGTATTGTGTTAACCTGCCTGTCCAGTTACCCTGGTCTATTGTATTGTGTTAACCTGCCTGTCCTGTATCCTGTTACCCTGGTCTCTTGCATTGTGTTAACCTGCCTGTCCTGTGTCCTGTTACCCTGGTCTAATGTATTGTATTAACCCGCCTGTCCTGTTACCCTGGTCTATTTTATTGTGTTCGCCTGCCTGTCCTGTTACCCTGGTCTAGTGTATTGTGTTAACCTGCCCGTCCCGTGTCCTGTTACCTTGGTCTAATGTATTGTGTTAAGACCTGTTACCCTGGTCAATAGTATTGTGTTAACCTGCCTATCCTGTTACCCTGGTCTATTGTATTGTTTTAACCTGCCTGTCCTGTTTACCCTGGTCTATTGTATAGTGTTAACCTGCCTGTCCTTTGTCCTGTTACCCTGGTGTATTGTATTGTGTTAACCTGCCTGTCCTGTTACCCTGGTCTATTGTATTGTGTTAACCTGCCTGTCCTGTTACCCTGGTCTCTTGTATTGTGTTAACCTGCCTGTCCTGTGTCCTTTTACCCTGGACTATTGTATTGTGTTAACCCGCCTGTCTTGTTACCTTGGTCTATTGTATTGTGATAACCCGCCTGTTCTGTTACCCTGGTTTATTGTATTGTGTTAACCTGCCTGTCCTGTGTCCTGTTACCCTGGTCTATTGTATTGTGTTAACCTGCCTGTCCTGTGTCCTGTTACCCCGGTCTAATGTATTGTATTAACCCGCCTGTCCTGTTACCCTGGTCTATTTTATTGTGTTCGCCTGCCTGTCCTGTTACCCTGGTCTATTGTATTGTGTTAACCTGCCTGTCCCGTGTCCTGTTACCTTGGTCTAATGTATTGTGTTAAGTCCTGTTACCCTGGTCAATTGTATTGTGTTAACCTGCCTATCCTGTTACCCTGGTCTATTGTATTGTGTTAACCTGCCTGTCCTGTTTACCCTGGTCTATTGTATTGCGTTAAACTGTGTGTCCTGTTACCCTGGTCTATTGTATTGTGTAAACCTGCCTGTCCTGTTTACCCTGGTCTATTGTATTGTGTTAAACTGCCTGTCCTGTTACCCTGGTCTATTGTATTGTGTTAACCTGCCTGTCCTGTGTCCTGTTACCCTGGTCTATTGTATTGTGTTAACCTGCCTGTCCTGTTACCCTGGTCTATTGTATTGTGTTAACCTGCCTGTCCTGTGTCCTGTTACCCCGGTCTAATGTATTGTATTAACCCGCCTGTCCTGTTACCCTGGTCTATTTTATTGTGTTCGCCTGCCTGTCCTGTTACCCTGGTCTATTGTATTGTGTTAACCTGCCTGTCCCGTGTCCTGTTACCTTGGTCTAATGTATTGTGTTAAGTCCTGTTACCCTGGTCAATTGTATTGTGTTAACCTGCCTATCCTGTTACCCTGGTCTATTGTATTGTGTTAACCTGCCTGTCCTGTTTACCCTGGTCTATTGTATTGCGTTAAACTGTGTGTCCTGTTACCCTGGTCTATTGTATTGTGTAAACCTGCCTGTCCTGTTTACCCTGGTCTATTGTATTGTGTTAAACTGCCTGTCCTGTTACCCTGGTCTATTGTATTGTGTTAACCTGCCTGTCCTGTGTCCTGTTACCCTGGTCTATTGTATTGTGTTAACCTGCCTGTCCTGTTACCCTGGTCTATTGTATTGTGTTAACCTGCCTGTCCTGTATCCTGTTACCCTGGTTTCTTGTATTGTGTTAACCTGCTTGTCCTGTGTCCTGTTACCCTGATCTATTTTATTGTGTTCGCCTGCCTGTCCTGTTACCCTGGTCTATTGTATTGTGTTAACCTGCCTGTCCTGTGTCCTTTTACCCTGGTCTATTGTATTGTGTTAACCTGCCTGTCCTGTGTCCTGTTACCCTGGTCTATTGTATTGTATTAACCTGCCTGTCCTGTTACCCTCGTCAATTGTATTGTGTTAACCTGCCTGTCCTGTTACCCTCGTCAATTGTATTGTGTTAACCTGCCTATCCTGTTACCCTGGTCTATTCTATTGTGTTAACCTGCCTGTCCTGTTTACCCTGGT